>NC_057806.1:612318749-612353238 GCF_018294505.1 Triticum aestivum | reverse complement strand
ATCCACACGCGGGCACATAGCCGGAAGGCACGATAACGGAAGCAAAATAATGATTAACAGCAATAACCCAAACACACCCCCGCGGGGCTCCACACTACTGTCTTTTTTACGCAGGAAAAAAGGAAAAGAAAGAACAGATCAGGCACAGCTCGCCTCACACCGGCCTGCAAGGAAGACTCAAGCTGCCTCTGTGTGGGGACCCCGACTCATAAGTCGTGATCACCGAATGCACGTGTACAGTGATCCCAGAGATCAATGCTCACTGAACACACAGAAGCTGAATAACGAGAGTCTTACATCCATACATATCGTCTTACACAAATTATGACCATTATGGTCAAGCCTTACATTGATAAAGCCTTAAGGGTTGAACATCAAATGAAACACAAGCAGCGGAAATCTTCGTCGATGAGTAGAACCCATGCCATCTGCCTTAACCCTACAGGCATTCTTGACTGGGAAGCGTCCTAGTTCGCATGTTCGTCTCCACAGAATTCTTCTTCGAACTCCTATTCTTCCATGCCTGGCCAATTAAATAACCAGTGGCAAGCCAATGAGTACTTTGAATGTACTCGCAAGCAACCCATGTTTTGGTTCAAGATACAACAATGCATGATATAGGTAATTTTTTGCGGAAAGCTAGTTTTGAGTGCAATGACAAGTTCAACAACTCATAAGACATGCATCAGGAGAATTCAAGTAACCAAGAGGACAGGTTACAGATATCAACACAAAGGGAGTGGGCTCCAACCCAACTCATCCATGTCAAGTCCTTTGACTTGACCCAAGTAGTTCTTCCCACACACACTGGTTTGTAAACAAGTGGACGTAGCCCAAGAGCGGTTACCCAACTGTCCTTGACCGTGGACACGGCTATTCGAATAGTTTTACACTCTGCAGAGGTTGCACACTTTACCCACAAGATCCGGGGAACTTCCGTGTCATCCACGACCCGCGGTACCTCAAGTACCCGGGATAAGCACCCGATCACTATCTTTCCCTAGACGACACTAACATGGAGTCCACTCGATTGGTAGTAACCCCCGTGCCCAACATTTCACAACTTAAAAATTGTGGAGCCTTGCTCCCATATTCATCACATACCACTGGCACGGGGTACCAACGGTGTGTCCGGTGCCCCATAAAAATGTTCTTGGCCGCCCTACCTGGCACGACCCCGTCCCGAGAGAGAGCACCAACTCTCCCCCGTCACTAGTAATGCGGGCTCCAAGCTAGTATCGGCCTAGGTAATCAATAATGCCCTTTCCCATATAAGGGTAGAGTGGTTGCGCATGTAAGGTTGGAATAACGGTCGCAACTTAAACCAGTCCGTTTTTAAAAACAACACATACACTTGCCTCGGTACACCACTTCGTCATCAAGTGGTTACCCAACTCATCATCTCCCTCGGGCATAAGTGTCACCCGATGGGGTTTTCGAAAAGTCCTTTGAAAATATTTTGTCTCCATCACTATGCATATTCCCGTCCCTTTTTGCGTAGCACTACTTAGCATCATATCTACTCCCACCGGCATAACCCTCATAAGAAGGTAGGGTCATGCACAATGCAAGTATCAACGAGGAAGTAATAGAGGCAACCCATCAAAGTGGTTACCATCTCATCATGATTCCGATGCAACACTAATAAAGTGCTATATGACATGCATAAAAAGGGCTTCATAGACATGGTCAAAGGGCTGCTTGCCTGTCTCAACAAGGTCTTCTGGGTCTTCAAAGTCTTCAGGTCCAACTCCTTCGTCAGCAATACAATCTATCGTCGCAAAATAATAACGAGAAAAATAAGGCAATAATAAAACAAAAAAACCGAAGTGCTCAGAAAAAGGTCAACTCATTTTTGTAAAATACTAGGTTGAAAACTAAGAAGGGGAAAATTCCTAGTTTTGGACTTGGTGTAGCAGAATAGGAGAAATGGATTTACAAAGGCATATTTAAATGCTTAAAATCACATTTAAATATTTACATTGAATAAAAGGTTGTTGGATTTGAATGAAAGTTGCACCATTAAATAGGTTGCAATATTTTAGGAATTTAGGAATTGGAATTAATTCATTTGGACATATATTCTGTCCTATAGAATTTTTGGAAAAAGTGACAGAAAAGAAAAAGAAAAAGGGCCCTGTGCCTGCTGGGCCAGAACAGCCACAGGGCAGCAGGCCCAGCCAGCGAGGCCGCCCAGCGCACTGGTGCACGCGCGCGCGCCAGGTTTAAACCTGACGGGCAGGGCCCAGGCGTCAGCGAGAGAGAGGGGGGCGATGGAGGGGAGAGGCTGACAGGCGGGGCCCGCCTGTCATCCCTAACCCTGAGTCCAGGCGGCCGGTGAGCTCACCGGCGACGATGCAGGGCACGGCGAGGTCGGGCGAGGGCACGGCTGGGCTCAGCGTCGTGTCGCCGTTCGGGTGGAGGTGGTGGACGTCACCGGAGTTGCCTGGTTTGCCGGCGACGAGGTCTTGCGGCGGAGGAGCTTCGGGTGTCGACGGTTCCGGCCGACTCCGGCTGCAAACGAGGCGGGGGAGAGAGGGGAAATGATCAGTGGGATGCAGGGGTTCCAGATCGAGGCAGAGGAGGAGCGGGGGAGGCCTATACCTCACGAACTCTGGCGAGCCGAAGCGGCGGAGCTCGAGCTCGATCTCGAGCTCGGGTGGCTCTAGAGAGGAACTGGGTGTGCAGGGGGAGGTTTTGGTGGTGCAGAGAGCGAGTGGTGAGGAGAAAAGGGCTCGGGGAGGCCTTTAAAAAGGCGAACGGCGAGGTGCCGTGGACTCGTGCGCCGGAGAGCTCCTGCACGTCGCCACAGGGCTCGGGAGGAGATGGCGCCGTGTCTGGGGTGTTCCTGGGCGTGGACTACGCCGGGGGGAGCTAAGGGAGAGGGCGGGAAGGGGTCAGAGACGCGCGCGTGTGAGCCGCGCCATTGGCGCGCTCGGGCGGCTTCTGTTTGCTAGGCGGAGGCGCGGGGAGGAGGAGAGAGGAGGGGGCCGACCGCGTAGCGTGCTGCGGATGTCGAGGTGCATCGGCAGGCGCGCGGGAGAGGCCCGAGGTGGCCGGAGGTGCTTGGCAGGGGGCGGCTACAGTGCGGGAGTGCACTGTAGCGCGCTCTAGAGCACCCAAATGGCATGCCATGGCATTTTATATGCCTTGTGGGCGCGGCCACTAATGTCTGGTAGCTCTAGGAGGGAGTAAAGAAAGGGGAGGAAGCATTGGATGCCATGGATGGCCACTGGGGTGAGGAGAGAGGAAGAACAAGTGTGCAAATGGCTGTCCAGAGGGGTAAATGAGGTGGTTTCACCCCTCAATTATTGGGCTGAGATGCAACCATTGTTACTGGAGGTAGAGGGGGACTAGGAGGAGATGTGGTAAAAAGTGGAGCTTAAGGAGAATAGTTTTAGTGGTCAAAATGGGGATTTTTGAAAAGTGGCAGAAGGTGTTTGATAAGGGTTTTGGCAAGCAAATGATTTCCAATTGCCATGATACTCCACAGGGTAAAATGACACATATAATTAGGGCCTTCCACCAATTTGGAGCTTATTTGGGCAAAGTTGCCAATGCAACTTTTGTAAACCCTAGAAATGAGCAGAAATGGACTTGTGTAGATCCAGTTGAGCATAACACTTCTCCTTGATACACTACTTGGTGTAGTGGCCTCATTTGGTCATATGAACATGTCCACAAAAGTTGAGATCAAAAGGAGAAAGTTGCCAATGTAGAGATGTTCAAATTTGGTTCTGAACAGGAAGGGTTTTGGGGCACTTTGAGCAAGATAACATTCTCTCCAACTTGTGCCATTTGGTCTAGATGAATAATTAGACCATTTGAGGATGTTCACAAGGTTTGAGAACATTTGGACATGTTTGGCAATGTAAAGTTGTTCAAACTTCAAAATGGACAGAAATGGTTTTGGGGAGATTTCATGGGGTTATACTATTCTCCATGACATGATACTTGGCAAGATCATCAAACATGTCATATGTGAAATGCTAGAATTTTCTTGGAATTGCTGGGGGAATATTTCCTGTAGAAATATTTCAAATCCTTGAAATGTGCAGAAATGGTTTTTGAGGGATTTGACCAATATTTTGAACATGACCATGTGTTGAAGCTCTTATATATGGACAATATATGTCCATTGAGGTTCCCTGATTTTTTTAAAATATTTTTGAAACAATAAAATAATTTTTCCCTATTAAAGACCATTTCTGGCCTTAAGAAAAAGCTTTTAAATAAAATAGTAAAATAACTTTTAAAATTATATTTTTGTGGTTTCTGGGTATCCTATATCTAATAGGAGTCAAACATATTTTTGGAAAGATTTTTACTGCCCTGAATTAAGTACTTGCAGTACAAATCTTAATTCAGGGGTTTTTGGAAAACTAATTTTTGAAAATACTTTTTGGCCAAAATATTTTTGCAAGAAATTGTTTTTATGTCCTACACACATGGCATGATCATTGGGCAAGGTTTTGGATCAAGGAGAAGGAGTATAAGAGTTGGAGGATTTATTTGATTTTTAGAGCACTTGCAAACAGCACACAAAAACCAATCAAGGCAAGGTCCAAAACACTCAAAAGTTTTTGTCAAACCATATTTTATCATGATTGTTAGCTTTAGTGTAGTGGCATGAAAATCAGGGTGTGACACTCTGGGGCTCAGGCAGACTCCCTCTCGCGCTTCACCGGGGCACGACGGTGGGCGGACACGCTACCACCTCCCAAGCAGATGCGACGGCGTGGAGGCTGACCACGGCCACCGCTGGAAGAGTCGCCGCCTGAAGAAGAACCGGAGAAGCTTGGGGAACCCCGAGCGCCGCCAGTCACGCGAGCGCTGTCTTCTCCATCGTCGCCGAAGCTGGGTTCCCGGCCACGGTCGTCGTCCTCGGGGCAGCACCCTGCGCGGCGACCATCTTCCCCGAACACCCTCACGTAGAGGGTGGCATCGCCGTCAAACTTGAAGTGCAGGGTGCAACGACGGCTCGGGACACGCACGCGGGCAAACGTCTGCCAACCGTGCGCCAGGGCCAGGCTCCCGGCTGTGGAGACATCCAGTGAAGCCCATGAGGCCCGGCTGCTGCAGCCGTCGGCCTGAAGCCAGAGGCCGCCCGGGGCGCCGCCCGGGAGCTCGCTGAGGAGGAAGCGAGGAAGCGGAAGTCGGGTGCAAGTCGGCTTCACCGACCACACGACAAACTCCGACAGCACCTCTGCAGTGCGAAAGTGCGGCCTAGGGGGACGCGCGACCGGAGCGCGCCCCCCGGCCGCAGCAATCCGCCCGACGCCATGCTGGAAATCGTCTCCACGGTCGCGGGGAGCTTCTGTGGTGGCCACAGGATGTTTGCGAGGGCGCCCTCGGCCGCGCTTGGGCAGGGGAGAGGCAGGCTCAACCTGGTGAGCCTTCCCCTTCTCTGCGGCCGAGAACCTCTTCGACGGGGCCATGAAGAAGAAGGAGAAGCAAGGGGGGATAAACTGGAAGGGCGCGCGCCATTCCGTACTTATGGCCGGCGAAGGCCAACCGTCAACCTCGACGATCGCAGGTAATCATGACCCGCTTTGCATGCAGGGACTTGTCCCATCCATGCAGTTGCCGAGGCACCATGGGGAAGTGGAGATGCCCACGTCCAATCAACCGCCACGCGGCGCCCAAGGCCGCATGCTGTTAGGGCCCGCGGCGCTTCGCTCTTGCCCTTCCGCCTCCCTACACGGCCAAGTCCGGGCGCGCCTCGGGCCCGGGGGCTACTGTCGGTGTTCTGGGAATGGGGGTCCCCAGACTTGCCTGCCTACAGCCTGTGGCGAGGCTAAAAAGGGGGCCCGGCACGGCCCATCTTCATCAACACAGACCCAAGACCCTCGCGAGGGGCCAAGCCTCACGGGGCGGACGACGTGGAGCTTCCTCAGGCACGGCCTCATCAGGCTGGCTCGCAAGGAGGCGGAGAGATCAAGGCGGGGTACCTCACGAGGTGCCCGTGACGCAAGCCATGACGACCAAAGGCGCCAGGCGGGTGCCAGCCTGCGCAGCGTCCTCCTTTCCTCTTTGGTGCAAAGGGAGCAAGCGCAGCCATGGAGTACCGAGGCATCAGGCAAAGGTTGCCATTTCGGTGCAACAAGACCAAGACTAGGAGGACTACAAGACGGAGGTCATCATGGAGCCCAAGACGGCGTCACCACCAGAGCTTTGTGCAGGCGAATACTACTTTTGTCAGGATAGCTGGTACTAGCTGTCCCCCTTCAAATTAGCCCGCCATTGTTGGCTCCCTTCCCGCTCGATATTTGGGAAGAAGACCAGGGCCTCTATAAATAGGACCAGCCACCCACAAAACAAGGGGGGCGGGGAGAATCAGAGAGAAAGAGAGAAGGGTGACTGAACTCCTCCCAGCAGTTCATCGCCCCACCCAAGAGCAGACCCTCGCGAGGCTGTTCTTCCTTGTATTGTTCATCATCATCAGCCCAAGAGGCAATCCACCACACCACACACTGGAGTAGGGTATTACACCACAACGGTGGGCCAAACCAGTATAAACCCTGTGTCATTCATGTTGTTCTTTCCATAGCTTAGATCTTAGCGAGGCGGAGGGGTGCAGGTAGGTAGGAGGCGAAATCTCCGCGTGCACCCCAGTGTTTGAACCTCAAGGGTCTGCCGGAACCCGAAATCTGACAGTTGTCCACCGTTGCCATCCTGGACTTGACCTTGTCCAGGCGAGCACGGTAGAGCACTTGGAGCTTCTGGAAATTGGCCCCCATGGCACGGAAAAGCTGCTCTTCTGGGGAACCGTCGCCACCAACGCCCAGCTAATCAACCACCTCGAGCCTGGTGGCGGCAAGTACCTCGCCGTCGAAAACTTCCACTTCGGCGGGCGCCCGGCTTGACGCCCCTGGGAGGTGGACAAAGAGATTGTCGCCCACCTTCAGATACCTGCCGGGGCCCGAGGTTGAGGAGGAGGGAGGCTGGTCACCCACCACCTCTTCCTCGGCGGAGGCCTTGCCGGCCTCACCGGCAGGTCCACCGCTGGTGCCCTCGGCAGAAGCCTTGCCGGTCGCCTTGGCGGCCCCCGCCGCGGTGTCATTGGTAGCATCCTTGGCGGCCTCCTCAGCAATGTTCCCAGCAACGGTATCCACGTCCTCCATACCTGTTGAAGGAGGGCCTGGGCAGCAACGGGAGCAATGAAGCCAAGAAAAGAATAGGGGGAAAACAGAGACGAAGGACAGGCGACTCACCAGTGCCAGGCTGTGAAGCAGAAGTCCCCTCTCTGCCAGCATTTGGTGCCGTGGCAGAGCCACCAGCGCCCAAGTTCCCCTCTTCCTCCATGGGTGTGGGCTCCGTGCCTGATTCCCTTGCCGGGGACACCCCCCGCGGTGACGTAGTCGATGGGGGTGGTGTGTTAGGAGTACCCCTCTGTGGCTCCTCCTGCTGCCACTCCCCTCCTGCAAACCCGGCAAGGTCAGCATCATAGCATCGAGCACCTACCACATGTCGAGTAAGAAGAGGGTGACGAACTTACGTTGGGGGCTGCGCTGGGAGCTGCTGTCCGGGCTGCTCAGCACCACCAGTGGTGTCTTTGAAGCCTCAGTCGGGGGCTGGCTGCTCGCTGAGATCGTTGCCCTCTTCACCCTCTGGGCCAACGTCTCTGTCTCCCTACGGAAGCAAAACTGGATCAAGACAAGCGACCCAATTCGAGGAAATGGAAATGACTGTAAGGAACGGAGAACTTACTCGTCATCTGTCTCCTCCTCTTCCACCAGTTTCCTTTTCCTCTCCGGGCCGAGAGGCCCGAGATCAAAAGGGAGCTCCACATCATCATCCGAGTCGACGCCTGCCAGAGGAGGCGAAGGAGGCGGCAAGGTTTGTGCGCGCCCGGATGAGGAAGGGGCTATTGTCTTCTTCTTCTCAGCGGCCTTCGTCAGCCTCTTGCCTGCCGTGGCCCTCGTGTGGCGCCCAGACCCCTCCAGGGTCAATTGAGGCCGTGCAGCCCTGCCAGGCCGAACCGGCTCACTGGAGCCAGCCCGCCGTGGGACTCGCCCTCTTCCCCTAGTTGGCGTCGGGCCCACCGCCACGTCCTCCTCCTCCCCCGACAACTCGTCGGCCACGTCTTCGATGAGCGGAGATCCAGTGTTGGCGCCGCTGACCTCCCCGGAGGCCGCCGCCCACCGAAAGAGCTCCTCTTCCTCCGCCGCCATTGCGGCCATGTCCTCCACGCCCCCGGTGCTGCCGGCCTCCATGGCAAGCTGTGCCTCCCTCGCACTAGTGGCGATGTAGTCCAGCTCTGCCTGGGTGGTGTCCATGATAAGCCACCGCTTGGCGTCGGCATTGACGTACACCTCGATCAGGGTGTCGAAGAATTGCTGCACATCCTCGTCCTTCGGCTCCTCCCAGCTCGGGACAGGGCCGTGCGCATTACAGTCCAGCATCATGGCGATAATCTTGCACCGACGCGAATTGTTGCACAACGGGACCACCCCCGCTAGCAGCTTGAAAAATGGACCCTTAAGGGCCTTGCCAACCTTTGCGGCAGCCCTCACGGCCTTGCAGGTCCGCTCAACCTCGCCATCGCGACACACATCAAGCTGGAAAAGCCGCTGGCAGAAGTGGGCATGCGCCAGCACTGTGAAGTTGTGATCGAGGCCGGGGCGAAGTCGCATAATGTCAGCCGGGTTCGTAAAGAGCCAAGCTAGCCTCCCCTTGCTGTGCAACGGGGCGATCCGGCGGCGAATGAAGTCCGCCCCAATCATCTCAAGGGTGAGTCCGGCCTGGGTGAGCCGGAGAATCCTGGTGGTGGCGACGGTGAGCCTCCCATCGGCGGCGTCGACATCGCTCCAATTGCTACCGCGGACCGGAGGCACTCGGCGGACCTTGCAGAATTCCGGCGGGTTTTCATCCTCAATCCAGCACCACCGGACACGCCATTCCTACCACCTCTCCTTCACGGCACCGTCCAGGTACGCCCCCTTGGATCTTGGGATCCAGGTGACGCAACCGGAGACGGCTCCTCTTGGCTGGATTCGAGGGAAGAAGTAATGGCGGAAGAGCGCCGTGTTGGGCTGCACCCCGGCAAAGCCTTCACAAAGATGCACGAAGAAAGCCATGCACGCCACCGCATTCGGAGTAAAATCCAAGAGGCAAAAGCCGAAGGTGCGCATAACATCGCAGAAGAAATCAGAGAAAGGAGGGAATAACCCGCAAGAAAAGTAATCAACGAAGAAGGGGTACCGATTTGAGGCAGGATCAGTGCAAGCAGCAGGATTGATGCGCGTCGCCGGGTGTCCCGAATCCTCTCCCCCCGTCTTCACTCCCCATAAGGGCTTGAAGGAGGCCCGGAGCTCTTGAACGTCAACCGTCGAGGGGAAGAAGAAGGCAGACTTCGTCCGGTCCCCCGACAGCGTGCTCTCCGGTGGCTCCATCGTCCCGGTGCCCTTAGCCACCCCCTTGCCCATGGCGAATTTGGGAGCCATGGCAACCAAGAAGTTCATAGGGCTGAGGAAGGGGGGTGGCGAAGCGACGGCGGCGGGCGACAGCGAAAGCTTAGGAAGGAAGGAAGAAAGGGAACGACGGCTCTGAGATCGGAAAAGGCACGAGGGAAGAGGAGAAAGTGAGCAGTGCGCCCATGGTTATTCCTTCTTATGGGGGAAAACGCGGGCCGCCTCCTTTCACATTAACTGTGATGTGATGCATGCCCGCGGGAAGCAACCCCACGCATGCCGCCCACGTCACACACGCCTCCCCATGCCGCGCCACGCGCGGGAAGCATGGGAAGCACAGCACGTGAAGAGACTTACCGCGGTAAAAACCACCCCGCCTGCCCGCACACCATTTTTGGGCCTAGCCCAATGACGCGATTGCGCTTACGTGTGGCCCAGGCCCGGGGGCTCCTGTTGGTGTACAAAAAGAGGGGTACGCTTTTTGTACCCATATAACTGTGCACGGGCAGTCTGAGCCACCGGCACCACCACACTGAGCAAGGCAATGGAGGTGAGCCAAGGTAAGGCTGAAGCTCAGGAGAAGCAGAACGACGCCAAGACCAAGACCACAAAGAGCGAAGGGGACGAAGCGGACCCCCCGGCAAGATCCTTGCTGGGAGGCGGTTTTAGCAAACCCAACAAGACCCTTGTCGTGGCAGCTCGCCCCACACCTACGGAGTGAGTCACCCTTGAGTCCACTGCCCCCATGGGGCAAGGATTCGGGAGACATCCCCGTGGTGGCATGCAGATCTTTGTGAAGACATTCAAGATCAGATACACCCTTTAGAAGATGATGATCCTTGGCGGGATCCCAGCCAAGGAGGACCACAAGGCCCCCGGCAAGAGCCTTGCCGGGGATGACAGCAGGCGCCACGGCAAGATCCTTGCCGGGGCCCCAGCAAGGCCCTTGCCAAGAACACCCGTAGGGCCACCATCAGGCCCACTCCAGTCAAACCTCCACCGCCGTTACCCTTGCCGGGGGGTCCACTTCGTCCCCTTTGCTCTTTGTGGTCTTGGTCTTGGCGTCGTTCCGCTTCTCCTGAGCTTCGGCCTTACCTTGGCTCACCTCCCATGCCCTGCTCAGTGTGGTGGTGCCCGTGGCTCAGACTGCCCGTGCACAGTTATAAGGGTACAAAAATTGTACACCTCTTTTTGTACACCGTCAAGAGCCCCTGGGCCTGGGCCACACGTAAGCGCAATCGCGTCGTTGGGCTAGGCCCAAAAACGATGCGCGGGCAGGCGGGGAGGTTCTTATCGCGGTAAGTCTCTTCGCGCGCTGCGCTTCCCATGCTTCCCGTGGGTGGCGGCGCGTGGGGAGGCATGTGTGACGTGGGCGGCATGCGTGGGGCTGAGCTCTGCATGCATGCGTCACGTCGTAGTAAAGGGGGCGGTTTGCGCCTTCCCCATAAACGGAGGGAGGCATGGAGGCACGGCCCATTTACTAAACGGGGCCGAGGCGTGGTCTTCAAGGCGTCCACTACCCACGATCACGGGGTGGGGAGAGGTCTCCCCACCCGTTGCCTCGGTCCTGCACGCCTGCTACGTGGCTCTCATGCGCTTGGGGTGGTGAATGATGGAGGCGGGAAACCGGGCCGCCGCGGGCTGGGGCGGCGGGTCGGTCCTAGTTCCCTGCGCCTTCCGCGTCTTGATTGGCTGAGTGGGGCGGCCGAGCCCCCACCCTATTCCTTTATAAAGAGCGGGAGGGGGATGGCGTCCTGCATTCCTTCATCTCCTCCTTCCTTCAGCTTCTGCTCCCCCCTTCCATCCGTCATGGAGAGAGGGAATCCTAGTCCTTCAACGGTGGCGGCGAGGGTCGCCGCTCGACAACGCGTCCCTCCTTCTCCTGCACCCGCGGTGGCAGAGCCAGCCGCGAGGGGAAGGGGGAGGGGGTGAGGCCGTGGGCGAGGCCGAGGCGCTCGGGGAAGAGGAGGACGGGGCGGCGCGCCGGCCTCGCCTCCGCCAGCAGTTCTTCCCCCCATGGAGGGCCATGTTGGGGATGACCCTTGTGAGTTCTTCTTCAGGCTACGCCGGCCGCCTCGCCGTTGCCTTCGTCTCCTGACTCCACTCGCGCGGGAAATGGAGCTAGAACCGCCGGAGTCATTGTGGCTGCACATGAGGGGCTGCGCGATCAGTGGCACGGGGGCCCGCGTCGATTTCCCCGCCACTCACGTGATGTATCTCCGTCGGGGATGGAAGACATTTGCCCATATCCACCGCTTGACGGAGGGGCTCACTCTCCATTTTAAGCTGATGGAGGGTGGCCTTCTCTCTGCCAAGGTCTTCGGGTGCTTTGGGACCCGTGCAAGGTGCTGCGTGGAGAGCGCTTCTGATAGTGAAGACTCCTCCTCAGGCGGGAGTGACGAGGAGGACAGCAGCAGCGACGACGAGGGTATTAGGCGGCAGGATGACGGGTCCGATTAGGTGTCGGGCGCTGCTCTGTGCGGCACCGGCGACCCCATCATCCGCGTCGCCGGCTCCCTGAACTTCTCGGGGTCGTCTCCTTGGGCGGCTGGCATTGGGAGGCTGTGGAAGAGGAAGAGGGCGGGCGGCAAGGCTGTCAAGTCGGAGTACGTGGGCACCGACGCCTTCGACGCGTGCTGACATCCTGTCGCCTCGTCTTCGAGCTCTGCTTCCGGCGCCGCCATCACTATCCAGCCTTTGGACGGCCACTGAGATGTTCTCTTGGTGTCTTCTGCCACCTGTAGCTCGCCTAGGCGCCCCTTTTGCCCTTTTCGCCTCCTTGACCTGCCTCCTGAGGAGAGGGACAAGAAAGGGATTACGGGCACCTTATCTCTTTTTAGTTTGTAAGCCTTCGGGCCTTAGCTGAATTTAAAACTTGTAATCCCATCATTCATGTTTTTCATTCCCTATGGACTGTACCTGAGTGGAATGTTTTTAATGAAAAAGAGATGCTTGCCGGGTCATTTGTTTGTGGGTAGAACCCATGACAAGGAGTAAATCCTTGATATCCTTAAGATAAACATTTCCTTGCCCGGCAACAGGCCTTGTCGTCTCCCCACTTCGCTCGACCTTTCTCACACCTTTGGTGGAGGCAGGGATGAGGTGGGTTCAGGCTCCTTGTTTCATCCTCTCCCTGCCGCGACTACTACCAAACCTGGCCCCAAGAACGAGCCCTAGGGCCTAGGGTTAGGGGAGCACGGTAGTTTTAGGAAAAAACGAGGTTTCACATACCTCAGTCCATAAGGGAATGCATGATAAGGGATGAAGAACTTATCTGAAGCTGTAGCCCCCGGCAACTCTGGTTTGCCGTGGGTGAATCTTTGCTCTTGCAGCCCCCGGCAATACTGGCTTGCCGGGGTCTAGATGCTGGTCTGTCCATCTTCTCTTTTTCGTCCTCAAGTGATCCGGCAAGGATACCTGTGAGTCCTGCGAACCAAAGAAGACGAAAGAACGGCAAAGAGATGCACACTCGACCTCTAAGCTAGGGGTTAATTGCCTCTAAGCACTATCAACCCTAACCAAGGACGAGACTCGACCTAGCATGCATGCTATAACTTAGGGCGCCAGCGCTTCATTTACATGTGCTCAGGGTCTGTGCTTGGCTTTGTACAAAGGGTTACATGCATCATCGGCAATGCTTGTACAAAAGGTGGCTTGCCAGGGGGCCCGGCAAGCCGCGCCTCACGGGTAAAACTTGCGAAGATGCTCAATGTTCCAGGAGTTACTCACTGGAACGACATCTTCGGTCTCCAGGCGGACTGCGCCGGGCCTGGTGACTCGTATTACCCAATAAGGGCCTTCCCACTTTGGCGTCAACTTGTTGGAATTCTTGGCCGATTGAACGCGCCGAAGGACAAGGTTGCCTTCCTCAAGGCTTTGGGCATGAACCTTGCGGCTATGGTAGCGACGCAAGGCTTGCTGGTAGCATGCTGCTCTCACATCCGCCCGAAGACGATCTTCCTCAAGGAGCATTGCGTCATCTTGCCGCAGTTGCTCTTGCTCAAGCTCATCATAAGCGAGCACTCGAGGTGAGCCGTATATGAGTTCAGTGGGGAGAACTGCTTCTGCCCTGTATACCAGGGCAAAGGGTGTCTGGCCGGTGGCTCGATTTGGTGTCGTCCTGATCGACCAAAGAACCATCGGCAACTCATCAATCCAGTGCCTTCCACTCTTAAGGTCTTGGTCCTTAAGCCTCGCAGTACTTCAGCGTTTGCCCTCTCAGCTTGACCATTGCTTCGTGGGTGAGCAACGGAAGCGAAACAGACTTTGCTGCCGAGGTCTTGGATATATTTGCATGAAGGTGCGGCTTGTGAACTGTGTGCCGTTGTCGGTGATGACCCCGTTGGGTACACCAAAACAGCACACTAGTCCTTTGAAGAACTTGACGGCTGACTGAGCTGTGACCTTCCTCACTGCCTCCAATTCCGGCCACTTTGTGAACTTGTCGATTGCAACGTACAAGTACTCAAAGCCCCCTACAACGCGGGGGAAAGGGCCCAGTATGTCGAGCCCCCAGACCGAGAAGGGCCAGGAGAGACGAACTGGTACATGGTAGAGCGACGGGCTACTTTTTCCGCTTCTTCCTGCTCTTCAGGAAGTTCCCCTGTTTGGAGGAATCAGACGGTATGATGTGCCCACGCTGGAGCTTGGGGCTCGATGGAGAGGACTAAAGGCATTTCCTCCGCTATAGGAGCGGCTGTCTCAATGGCAAGAGCTTGACGCTCCACCGGAGCTAGCCGTCCCGTGGCGGGCTCAGTGTCCCCGGCAACATCCTTGCCGGCGGCTCCGCGGAGCTCGGCAGGAAAGTACTTGCTGGGTCCTGATTTCCTTCTCTTGTTCAGCTTTGTTGATGGATCAACGGATGGCTGAGTTAGCTGGAGCACAAAGGTACCTAGTTCCACAGGTAGCTTGAGGGCAGCGCGTTTTGACAGGTAGTCGGCGATATTGTTCTCCGCTCGGGGAACGTATTCGGCATGTATACCATCGAAACGCTCTTCCAGCTTTCTCATTTCATCGATGTAGGCCTTCATCAACGGGCTCTGGTAGTCCTTGTTGACTTGCTTGACGACGAGCTGTGAGTCGCCCCTGACGATGAGCTTCTTGATTTCGAGGTCCGCCGTGATCCTAAGATCGGCGAGCAGCCCTTCGTACTTTGCCGTATTGTTTATTGACACCTCCCTAGGGAAGTGCATCTGGATCACGTACTTGAGGTGCTCTCCGGTGGGCGCGACAAGCAGTACGCCGGCCCCGGCGCCGTGTAAGGAGAAAGCTCCATCAAAGTACATGATCCAACTGCAACTTGCCTCCTTGCTGGGGAGAGCAGTCTCTTGGGCTTCTTCGTCAGGCATTGCGGTCCATTCTGCAATGAACTCCGCCAGGACTCGGCTCTGGATCATTGAAGTACTTTCAAACTTGAGGCCAAAGCTGGACAGCTCCAGTGCCCATTCCACAATTCTTCCCATTGCATCTGGATTGTGCAATATCCGTTGCAGAGGGAGGCGAGTGACGACAGTGATCTCGTGTGCCTAGAAGTAGTGACGCAGCTTCCTCGAGGCCATAAGAAGGCCGAAGAGCAGTTTCCGCATGCCAAAGTACCTTGATCTAGCTCCCTGTAGGAGGGAACTAACAAAGTAGACCGGGTGCTGCATCATTTTCTTCTTCGGCGGCACTTCAACTGGCTGTGTCGTCTCTGCATTGGTGGTGTCCGACTCTATCGCTGCCATTACCTCATCGTCAACCTCTCTCTACGCCACTAGTGCGGCACTGACCACCTGGTTCGTTGCCGCCAGGTATAGCAGCAACGGCTCCTGTGGCCTAGGCGCAACTAGTATTAGCGCGGAGGAGAGGTACTTCTTCAAATCTTGCAATGCTGCTTTGGCTTCTGGCGTCCACTCCATCGGGCCCGCCTTTTTCAGGATCTTCAAAAAGGGAAGCGCATGCTCGGCAGACTTGGAAATGAATCTGCCCATGGCGGCGACGCAACCAGCAAGCCCACGCACATCCTTGATTCACTTGGGTGCTTCAATCTGCTCTATAGCTTTGATCTTGTCCGGATTGGCCTCTATCCCACGCTGTGACACAAAGAACCCGAGAAGCTTGCCAGACGGGACGCCAAAGACGCACTTCTCAGGGTTCAGCTTGAGATTGATCTTGCGCAGGTTTGCAAATGTTTCTTGCAAATCCGGTATGAGGGTTGCCCTGTCCTTGGTTTTGACCACTATGTCATCCATATAAGCTTCCATATTTCTATGGAGCTGGGGTTCAAAACCAATCTGGACCGCCCTTGCAAACGTCAAACCAGCACTCTTCAACCCGAAAGGCATCCGCATGAAACAATACGTACCACATGGGGTGATGAATGCTGTTTTCTCTTCGTCTTCTATTGTCATGAAGATCTGGTGGTAGCTGGAGTAGGCATCGACGAATGACAACAAATCACACCCAGCTATGGAGTCAACAATCTGGTCGATGCGCGGCAATGGGAAGGGGTCCTTAGGACAAGCCTTATTGGTATCTGTGTAATCAATACACAGCCTCCACTTCCCATTAGCCTTGCGCACTACGACCGGATTGGCCAACCACGTTGGATGGAGCACTCCTCTTACCAAACCCGCTGCTTCCAGTTTCCGGATCTCCTCTGTGATGAACTCTCATCGTTCCAAAGCTTGCTTTCTGACCTTCTGCTTGACGGGCCGCGCATGAGGACAGATAGCAAGGTGGTGCTCAATCACCTCCCTGGGAACGCTGGGGATGTCGGAAGCTTGCCATGCAAACACATCAACATTCGCCCGCAGGAAGGTGACGAGCGCGTCTTCCTATTTGTCATCAAGGGTGGAGCTTATGGCGAAAGCCCCTCCCATGCCGTCCTCATTGACAGAAACCTTCTTGGTTCCCGGCGGTATGGCCCTGGGCTTCTTGTTTCCGCCGGTGGAGCTCTCTGGCACGTCCTCGACGGGAGCGCTACACTCCGAAGAGGTGCGCTTGCCAGAGTGGGTGTCCGAGGTCTCACCGGTCTTCTTCTTCTTCCCTCCCGGGGTCCCAGCGGCAGGAGCAAGTGCCCTAGTGGCGGCAGCTGCTGCAACCGCTTGCTGGTATAGTTGGTCAGCGCAAATCAACGCATCTTTCTTATCGGAAGGGATGGTGATGATCATCACATGTCCTGGCATCTACAGGGTGTTGTAGGCGTAGTGTGATGCCGCCATGAACTTGGCCAGCGCTGGGCGGCCAAGGATTCCATTGTAGGGCAAGGGGATCTTGGCAACATCAAACACGATCCTCTCTGTCATGTAGTTCAGATCGCTTCCAAAAGTCACAGGCAGTGTGACCTTTCCCTTAGGTTGGCTTCTTCCCGGGTTGACCCCCTGAAACGTGCCCGTGTCTTCGAGGTCTCCATCAGGAATCTGCAGTTTCTCGATCACGGCAGGCGAGATCAAGTTCAGACCGGCCCCGCCATTGACTAGCATCTTTGTCACCTTGAGGTTGCGTATTGTTGGTGAAACCAACAATGGCTAGCACCCGACCGCCGTAGTGCGATCAGGGTGATCCTTAGTGTCAAAAATGATAGGTGTGCTGGACCACTTCAGCGGCCTTTGGGCATCAAACAACGGCTCTGCCGCTGTAATCTCTCGCGCCCACTGTTTAAGCTGGCGGTGAGAAGTACGCAGCGAGGCACCGCCGTCGACGCACATGGGCTCTGTAGCTTTTTGAAACTCTTGGTCGCCGGATTCGTCGTCCTCTTCGTGATCGTCGTCTTCTGGCTTTTTGTCATGGCCCCGGGCGGGCCTCTCCTGTTGTTTATCCTTGCCATGATGGCCCGCCTGGCCGTCACGCTTCTTGCCGGACCACTTAGCACTGTCTTGGCCCTTCTCCTTGTCCCGCCTCTCATATT
Source organism: Triticum aestivum (assembly GCF_018294505.1). Taxonomy (NCBI): domain Eukaryota; kingdom Viridiplantae; phylum Streptophyta; class Magnoliopsida; order Poales; family Poaceae; genus Triticum; species Triticum aestivum. The sequence goes on along the minus strand of NC_057806.1, from coordinate 612,335,937 downwards.
CAGCCCTCTACTTCTCAGCGAGGAGCTCAACCTGTCGGCAGTCTTGGAGAGCATGGCCTTTGGTGCGATGGATCTTGCAGTATCGCTTGTCGAAGTTTCCTGGCTTCTCAGCAACCGCCAAGGCTCGGCAGGTGACACATCCGACAATTTCCTTGCCGGGGTCATCTGCCTTGGTTTTCTTGGTGGAGCCGGTGTCATCAGATCCCTCGATGGCAAGCATGGCTTTACCTTTGCGCTTCCTGTTGCGGCGTCGACCCTTCTTCGCCGGGGCGGCAGTATCTTCATCTGAGGAGTCGGTTTCCACACCAGCGTCTTCGCCGGGGTACTTCCTTCCCTCTTCAGCCCCGGCACATCTGCCAGCAAGAACATAGAGTTCTGCTACATCTTTCACCTTGTTCATTGCCAGCTCTTCGCGCATCTTGCGGTTACGCACGTTCTGATGGAACGCGCTGATGATGGCGGCAGGGTGAACATCAGGGATATTGTACTGTATCTGGCTGAACCTCTGTATATACTTGCGGAGACTCTCGCCTCCCTTCTGGGGAATGACGTGCAGGTCGCTCGCTTGGCCATGGGCTTGGTGGCCTCCAGTAAAGGCGCCCACAAACTCATGGCACAAATCCGACCAAGAGGAAATAGAGTCTACCGGCAAGTGCATCAACCATGACATGGCGTTGGGTTTAAGAGCCAACGGAAAGTAATTCGCAAGCACCTTATCGCCGCGGGCTCCGGCAGCTTGCATCACAATGGTGTAGATGCTGAGGAACTCGGATGGGTGGGCTTGCCATTGTACTTTTTGCCCACGTCAGTTTTGAAGGTGCAGTGAGTGGGCCACTGGAACTGCCGCAGCTCACGGGTAAAAGCTGGACAGCCTACCTCTTAAGGTAGGCCTCCAAGGCTCTCCGGTGCCGGCTGGTTCGCAGCAGGCCTTGCTCGCCTGTCTGACTGGTGGCGCGCTCTGCGCCTACGCTCGATAGTGGTTCGAGCGTCTTCATGTTCTCGTTCCCGAAGGACTTGGCGCTGGTCACAGTGGGTCCGCGGGTCGGACGACGCTATGGAGATTTCGTCGCCCGCAACGTCGCGACGGGCTGGCGTCCGCGGTACCGGGCGAGGAGGCGAGTGCACCGTGGTCGCAGCGCCACCGGCTTTCCTGCCACTGGTGCGTGGGACTCCGTCGGAGTGTCGGCCCTGGGGCTCCACCGGACTCGGTTCATCTTTGTTGGCCACCGCAACAAGGCTTCGGATAGTGGCTCTCCATTCATCAAGTTTCCCCGTAGTGGGAGGAAAATCGAGGAGCAACTGCGCACGCGCCAGGGCTTCTGTTGGCGTTGGTGGCAGCGAAACCTACATGGATCGCGACGCGCTTTGACTTCTGACCATGTCAGAAGGAGCTCTATCACGACCTCGCGGTCGCATGCCATCTTCACCAGCGCCTCGGCGAGCGGGCAGGTCTTCTACCTCCCGGGAATGGCGCTCGGGGCTCTTCCCGCGGCGACGCCCGGGGTCTTCGGTGTGGTTGCACCGTTCGTCGCGCACCGCTTGAGAGGAGCGCGCCGTCGGTGCCGGCATGGGAGTCTTGGAGGCCCTCGCATCGCCTTCGGGCGGGGCGGTAGCGATCTTGGAAGGCCCCGCGCCACCCGCGGAGGGCCTGGCTCCGCCTTTGGATTTGGCGGCGTGCGGCCCATTACCAGGCGCACGAATATCGCTGCCTCCCAAACTCCGGCTGCTGGGACGATGTTGGTGTTCGCGAACGGCGCCCTGGGTCCTTTCTGCGACCTTTCCACTGCTCGCCCGCGTCGGGACAGGATGTCCGGCTTTCGACGGGCCAACCGCCACCGTCGTCTTCTTCTTGGGCGCCATGACGATGAAGAAGCGTCGAACTAACTGCTAAAGCCGATTCTCACAATCGCGCCCCCTACCTGGCGCGCCAAAGATGTCGGTGGGAATGACACCTATGGGATCACAGGAATCCCTACTACGGTTGCGGGGTGCGGGGTCATGAGAAGAGTGGATCAAACAGATAGCACATGGTTCATTTATCCAGGTTCGGGCTGCGGGGATGCGTAAAACCATACTCCTGCTTTGGTGGATTGTATATCTGTGTTCTTGAGCTAGCTATGGGGCGTGAGGAGCTCCAAAAGCTGAATCCCCCTCCTGGTCGCCTCGGGCCTCCTTTTATAGGAAAGGGGTTGCCACAGTGGCACACAGCAGGTGGAAAGGGAACAGTGATGTGAGGTTATCCCTCGCATTACATGACAAGGCGCATTTAATGCGTCTTGCCCATGTGTCCTTGCTTTATAGGGGACGGGGGAGAGCCCTGTCTCGTCCGTCGCTGCTCCCTCTCGCGTCGACACGTGCCCTGGCCAGCGGCGCCCGCGGTGCCATGTAGGCAGGCAGGCAGCTGAGGTGGCGCAGTGGTGGGTCTCCACGAAGATCCGCATGCCGCCACGCATGTGCCTGCCCAGCTGGTTGGGTCGGCAGCTGCATGCGAACGGTGGTGGAGGTTTGACTGGCGTGGGCCTGATGGTGTCCCTACGGGTGTTCTTGGTAAGGGCCTTGCCGGGGCCCCGACAAGGGTCTTGCCGTGGCGCCTGCTGTCATCCCTGGCAAGGCTCTTGCCGGGGGCCTTGTGGTCCTCCTTGGCTGGGATCCCGCCAAGGATCATCATCTTCTAAAGGGTGTATCTGATCTTGAATGTCTTCACAAAGATCTGCATGCCACCACGGGGATGTCTCCCGAATCCTTGCCCCGTGGGGACAGTGGACTCAAGGGTGACTCACTCCGTAGGTTTGGGGCGAGCTGCCACGGCAAGGGTTTTGCCGGGTTTGCTAAAACCGCCTCCCGGCAAGGATCTTGCACGGGGGGGGCCGCTTCGTCCCCTTTGCTCTTTGTGGTCTTGGTCTTGGCATCGTTCTGCTTCTCCTGAGCTTCAGCCTTACCTTGGCTCACCTCCCTTGCCTTGCTCAGTGTGGTGGTGCCGGTGGCTCAGACTGCCCGTGCACAGTTATAGGGGTACGAAAAGCGTACCCCTCTTTTTGTACATCGACACTGCGCCCCTCAAGACACAGACGGAGAGCCGAGTTCAGGAGGGCGGCTGGAGGAACAGCCGGCTGCCCATAAGCATCCGAGTCCTATGGATGAGATCAAGAGCGACCTACTCTGACTGGCGGCTTCCGAAGTCGCTGACCACGGGAAGTCGGCCCCCGACACCAGCAAACCCCATGCCCTCATCAGGGGGATGGGACAGGGAGTGGCGACAATGAAGCCCACTCCCTCCCCTTTTTCTGGGGGATGGCCAGGGCATAGTGCGCTGTACCAGCAGAGATCTCCGTCTGGCACAGCACTGTTGCCATGCCATCCCTGACGCCAGCAATAGTGGGCGGAGTCCTGTACCCACGACGGTTTGACGGTACAATCCACAGAAGATGGGCCCTACCAGTCAGTGAGAGTCCAGAAGATGGCGAGGGCGCCACCAGTCGGATCTGTAGGGAGCCGGCCTACGGAAGTCGGCCTGCCCCTCCCATGGGTCCCACGCGCCATTAACCAGATGAGACGGGGAGTTGCTACAGTAATCGTCTGCCAGGCGGCAGGACAGTAGCCACTACCCCATAACCAAGCCTGCGTCATTAGAGGCACGACTACAGTAATCAGCAGCCAGCAGGACCCGCCAGCGGCGGGTGCGGCCTGTCGGCTGGGCCCACCAGTCGGTGGGCCCCAGCAGCCGGCAGGAGGGCCTGCAGGCAAAGAGACTGACAGCTGGGCCCTACGTCCCTACAGTTACCATTGTACCCCTGGGGGGTAGGCTTATATAAACCCCCCAGGACACCCAAGCAAAGGGTTCCGATTCATTAGAACTAGACCAGACATTGGAGAAGGGAGGGATGTCAGGACCCCGATCCTAAGTCACACCGATCTAGCATGTAACACTTCATATCACTTTGCGGCCTCACACACGATATTCCCATGGGTGCCCCCTTACCTGGCCCGGGACTGTTTGCACCTTTTGGCTCACGTATATGATAATGTCGCTAGCATCCATATGACAGAGAACCTGGGCCGACATGGCTAGTCGTGAACCCAAAGCGGCACCAACCTATGGGGACAGGCATACATGAATCACATCGAGCATGTCGGTCAGCAGCGTGTGAATCCGGGCTGTAGCACTGGGCTAATAGGACTCCGGGAACCCGGGCTGTAGCAGGCTAGGCAGGACTCCGGATGTCACCGCGTGACATTTCCCCGAAGGGACAGACACAGGAATGAAGTGAAACACATGCCGGCCAGTCAAGTGTCCTGAGCAGTAGTGCTAGGCTAGCAGGACTCCGGTGAACCGGGCTGTAGTGGACTACTATGGCTCATGGAAGCACTAGACTACATTTCCCCATAAGAGAGGTTGACAAGGATAAACAACTAGATTGTCGGATCCCACACATACCAAGCATTTCAATCATACACACAATATGCTCGATATGTGTAAATACAACATGGCATCACAACATAACTCTACGACTCAAGTATTTATTCATTAGGCTCCGAGGAGCGAGAAATTACAAACATGGGTCTCATGACCCAACAATCATAGCATACAAATCAAAGCACATGCGGAAGCTTAACATGTCTGAATACAGACATCTACAAATGAAAAGGGCTAAGAAGCCTGACTATCTACCAGATCCTGCCGACGGCACAAGATCGTAGCTGAGGTATCAAGCAAAACGTCGAAGTCCACATGGAACTACTAGCGAGACTGACATATCTCTGCAAAACATAGAAAGGCAAACGTGAGTACAAATGTACCCAGCAAGACTTACATCAGAACTAACTACATATGCATCGGTATCAACAAAGGGGGGGTGGTGGAGTTTAACTGCAGCAAGCCAGCTTTGACTCAGTGGCTAACATGAACTACGACTGCAAGCAACTCTTTTGAGGTGGCGCACACGAGTCCACATATTCACCATATCAATACACCACTATGGATCCACTCCTGTCTCCCTACGAGAACGCCATCCATAGCACTCACGCTTATCTTGCGCATTTTAGAGTATCCACTTTCACTTGTCTATGAACTGTATAGGCAACCAAGTAGTCCTTTACGCGAACGCGGCCATTCGAATAGATGATGTTAACCCTGCAGGGGTGTACTTCTTCACACATGCTCTCACCACTTACCGCCGTTTACATGACATGTACTTGGCAACCTTCAAGCGGAAGCCCAACGAGGGTGTCGGCCACGGCCTACCTAAACACTCAAGTCTCTAGTCCAGGTTTATTGCCTATCCAGGTTCCATCCGCAGGGCGTCCGGCCGAGGTTTCCACATACGGCCCCGAACAATGTGTATAGGGTTTCGAGACACCAAACGGGCGCCCGGCATGACCGGCCACGGTGTATCTACCGCATCATAGCCCACCCCTAGGGTCAGCGCTACGCACGGCCACCAACACATATCCTATAAACACCAGAAACTAGTTGCAACTCCTGGACAGAGGACTAGAGTGGTTAAGAAGCCAAGAGGGTCCATTGGTTTCGGGCCCAATGCATGGTAGTAGCTGATTCTTAAATCACACATGCAGATCTCGGTGCTTAAGGACAGTTCCAATGAAACAACCCACCATGTACTCCTACATGACCTCTCATCGATAGCTTTACCAAATCGTGTTCAACACACTTAGCTCACACACAGTAGGACATGTTCACAACTTTCCAATTCATCCCCGATGAATCAGACCTGACACAACTCTAAGCAATAGCAGGCATGACAAACAAGCCTGAATGAGTAGGCACATCAGGGCTCAAACAACTCCTACTCATGCTAGTGGGTTTCATCTATTTACTGTGGCAATGACAGGTCATGCAGAGGATAAGGGGTTCAACTACCGCAACAAGTAATAGATGAATCGTTGTTGTCCTAATGCAGTAAAAGAGAGCAGGAGCGAGAGAGTGGGATTGTATCAGAATGAACAAGGGGTTTTTGCTTGCCTGGCACTTCTAAAGATAGTATAGTTCTTCATCGGTGTCATCGATCTCATCGCCGGAACAACATCTGCCGAAGGGGGACAATTACCGGCAAACAAAGAAGGACACAATCAATGCAATGCAACAATATGATGCATGATCATGTCATGGTAATATGCTTGTGTTTTGGCCTAATGCAATTAGCAACACAATTAAGTGTAGTTGGTTTGAACCCAAGGTTCAAATTCAAACACCACATATGGTTATTTAAATGCCATTCATTTGATTTGTCCTAAACAGTAGCTATCAGTTGTTCTAACATGCATGAAAATGGTACAGATGGTTAGATTGGATTTTTCTGATCATTTTTCATATATAATTTATTTCATTTGGAGTTACGATTTAATTTCTATGATTTTTTGAAGTTTAAGTCATTTTCTGGAATTTCCTGAATTAGTTTTAATCTAGAAAATGATTAATGACATCAGCATTGTGTCACTACTGCGTCAGCAGGTCAACTGGGTCGCCTAGAGTCAAACCTGACGGCTGGGACCCACGGGTCAGTGTAACAGGGCTGGTTTGGGTGGATGACAGGTGGGACCAGTCAACAGCCGCGTCAGCAAAGTCAATGCTGACGTGTGGGTCCCACTGGGTTATGAACTAATCTAAATAGAAAATTAAATTAAACTAAACAGGCATAGGGCCCACATGGCAGTGGCACCAGGGGTGTTTAGCGAGGTCATTAGCAGCTAATGACAGGGCCACGTCGGATGCGCCGGCGGTTAGACGACGGCGACGACCCAGAGTGGCGGTGGCTCGCCGGAGTTGCGCTTGGGGCTACCGCTTGCTGCGATGAGGGCATCAGAAAGGAGCCCTTGCTCGCCCGCATCCAGGGGAGCACGCGGCTGGGCGTGGGGTGGCCTGGTTCACCGGCGGCGAGCTCATCCGCGGCGGCCGGAGCACGGGGATGAGGCAGGCAAGGCTGCGAGCCACGGGGACACTGGATGAAGTTCTCTATGGGCTCCTGGGAATTCCAGGAGTTCGACTACGCACCCAGATACGACGGAAACGAGCTCTCGCCGCGTCGGCGACATCACCGGCGGCAAGGAGCTTACGGGTGCGACGGGGAGGTAAGTTAGGGGTTGAGTGCGAGGAGGAGAACAGGGGGAAACGGAGAGAGGCTCACGGCGAGGAGGATGGTGCAGACGGCGGGACCGGGGACGCGTTGGTTGCCGCAAATTGACGGTGAGGTAGCCAGCGATCGGAGGTTGAAGATGAGGTCGGGGACGACGCTGCAGGGCTCCCGCAGTCGCGTGCGTCGGCGTGTAGCTCCAAGGCATCGTGGCGGGGGTCGTGGTCATGCTGGTTTAGCGAGTGGTGGCCTATAGCCATGGCTACAGCGACGGCACACTCTCGGTGCTCACAATGAAGGAAGGAAGAGAGAGCCGGGGAGGGGGAGAGCTCGAGGGAGGGTGAGAGAAGGGTCGGGGGTCGCGTGGCGTCACCCGAAGAGGCCAGGGCGAAGCAGCAAGCAGGAGGTGCACGCACGACGGTGCGCGCGCGTCGAGCACACGCTTGTCCTCCTGGCAGAGGAGGAAGACGACAGGGGAGGGGGCCAGGTGGCTGGGCCGACCACTTGGGCTGCCAGGTGGCTGCACAGGTGGGTTAGCCTAGGTAAGCTTCTGTTCTTTCCATTTATTTCTCTTTTCTATTATTCTGTAGTCTTTAGGGCTTTAATAAAAATGCTTCAACAGATACAAAAATCATGAAACTGCTCAATGCCACTGTTTGGAACATAACCAATAGCAAACATTTTAGTTTATGATTATTTGAGCATTTAAAATATTGTATAGCATTTAAATGCCCAAATGCAAATAGAGTATGATTTAATTTAGAGCCCAAATATGTCATAGAAAAATGTGCATCACCTCTGGTTACTATTTACAGCATTTTCCATAAATGATGAACATTTTTGAAAGCCATTTGGATTTACTAAAAATATTTTAGTTGAACCTAGTGAATTCCTTTGATGCTAGGGGTTTAGGCAATCCCCATTTCAAGTTTCTTTCAAAGTTTAAGCATGATGCACACATGAAGTTACCGTAGTGCAATGCCAGAAGCTAGGGATGTGACAACTCACCCCCACTAAGCAAGAATCTCGTCCCGAGATTCAAGCGTAGGGTAAGATGGAAGAGAAACACAAACTAACACAATCTTCATGATCCAGGTGGCACTTCATAATACCGTTGATTCGATCACCATCATTGTCTCGATGTCTTGCCCCGAGAACTCCAACTAACATGACAATGAGAGGAAAGAGAAAACTCTAGAAGGATCGATCTTATCGAAGATCGAACAACTCAAGATCAACTCATGGATCGAGACGCTGAAACAACTCTCGAGCTGAGACACGAAGCATATGTCCAGAGGGTTGGAGTGAAACACATGACAAAGGTTCACTAGGTAGGAAACAATTCCACACCTAAGAAGGTGGTGAACGGTTGTCAATGTAGCGAGGAGTTGAGTTGCCATGATACCATAACGAGACATCTTAAGGAAGGTGACTCGCAAAAGTATTCCCTTAAGTGGCAAAAAGAATTACTTTTGATTCTTAGATCATTGAGACTCTTTACACCAACCTAAGGCAATCACATTCGACCATTTGAAGGAGTTCAAAAGAATGACATACTCGGACTAGAATGGATGATATGGATTACCTTGTCGAAGACAACGCAAGGGATGATTTTGCTTATCATCGGAAATGGATGGGACCCATGGTAGTACCACTGTTGAAGATGATCCTGACCAGGAATTACCGAGAAGGTAGTCCAAGATAGAATGGCACAATGGCGGTGCAAGCTGGGAACAAAATGCAAATGTTGGGAATGATTCTAGTAACCGGGGATAAACTCAACAGTAGAGAGTGATTCCACTGTTTGAATGGTTCTAGCATAATCGAGGAAACCGAGAGCACAATGACCCCTGAGGAACAACTTCTAGAATAAGTTGCACTAAATCCTCATGGAGAAGATGGTCAAATAGCTCAATCAAGATACTACAACGATAGATCTTCCGGCTAGGTGTGTCGGCCAGAACATCAACCTTGTCGAGACCTACATCATAAATCTTGGAATAGCTCCAACCATCATATCTGCTTGAGATTCAGATCTGGATGGTAACGGAATATTTCAGACAACATATCCGGAAAGAAAGTTTGCAACACAAACCGACGAGACGATGTTGCGAGATTCTCGGGAATTGAACTACGATAGTAAACTCCAAAACATGAGCTGGTTCTGCTACATATATGTGAACACGTTGTCCAAGACAAGGATGACCATGTAGTAGTCTTACAACAAAACACTACCGAGTTCAAGTGGGGAAACATCATTGATGATATCGAAGTCCTTGTGCATGAACTAGTATTCGCACAACAACTCCTTTTCCTTGAACAAATCAATTAGTGGCTTGGTGTGCTAGGGAATATATATGGAGTGGAGGTAATTAATCTACCAAACCATAGAATACATTCGCACATGCATAGCTGACTTGGGATGGTACCAGAGGAAACAAAAACAACCTTTCTCGAACTCACGGCGGCAACTTACACCAAATGCATGTGAACCGGAGAAGGTCACTTCTTTCATCCAACATATGCTTCATGAACAGGACACGAAGGCATTGCTTACAAGTTTCCAACACTAGGTTGATGTTCAACATGAACCATGGGGGAGAGAAAATGTTGCTGATGGGCTCAACAGCAACTCATCGGAATTTCCATATCACTAGACTTCCACCATCATGTGAACACGGTGATAGCATTGGTCAGACCAAAGGATGTAATGGTGTATGCTCGAGCGATCAACCACGAGTAAGACAACATTACGAACAACGTTGGTTCTGATTTGACTTGACGATAGCCCATACTCAAGTCAAAGTTTTGACATGGCAGTAGATCCAACAATTGATCACGAGGACCAATCGATGAAGATATCATCTTTCTTCAACACACACACGCCAAAAGATATCCCTTAACACGAACTAAGTCAGACAAGCTTTTATCTTCCAACTCTCCAAGTTGTTGTTTGGCTTAACCAACTAGCTCTTGTGTATCCCACACAGATTCTTGGAAAAGGGGTGGTTTATAAGAAACCAACTTGATCACGAACTCAACATAGCGGTCAGGTGCCAACCTGGTTATACTTCCAAGAAGACTTTCGGAAAATCACGAACCACCGATATGTTACTAGGCTCGAGAACAACCTTGCTTTTCAGGGAAAGACGATATGACCAAAAGAGTGAGGGATTGACACAATCCCAACTCATGGATCGAAGAGTGCACCAGAAATAATGACTAGGTAGCATGATCAATCTTAGGATCATGATTTAATAACCAACACGCTAAGAATGAGAATATTGTTCATTTACTACAAAGCAACGAGTTGCTCGGAGTATTGATTTCACACATCACAATTCACTTGTCGGCATTCTAGTTACAACAACACGGAACCGAGGTATGAACAATGATGGCAAGAAGTATCACTAAATCAAGAATTCATAAGAAATGGTGCAATTCTCATGGCAATCCTGACATAAAGGGGGTAATACTCCAAGGTAGAATAGAACAAAAGCTGGATTGGCATTTGATCTGCGGAATACAACTACTTTGACCAGTCCAAGAAATGGATGAGGTACTGGAGTTTGTTTTTCCTAGTCATTCTGAACTAGAATGGCTTGAGAGCCACAAGAATAATAGGCATCGATGAACACGAATGCACAACTATTCCTGACTATCCATTGATAGACGAGGGCCAGAAAACAGCTAAAGAGAGACAACTCAAAGGAACATATGGTTTTCTGGGTTGCGGATGCATAGATTTAGTATGCCAAACAAGTTCAACATATTTCTTCCAGATAATCCATGCAGAAAGGTAGGACTGGAAGAATCACAATTATGAATGCAGAACTCCTCAAGAGTACTCCGATTGTGATATTTTGCTTCAAAGAACTTCTGCCTTAATGGTTCGTGGTATTTGGAAGAAAGAAATACCACGGACCTCGAGGACTGTCGCAAGGTTACTAATATCCTAAAGGAATGAGCAAACACTATCAACAAGAGGTAAGTAGGGTGAATCTCGGGTTCAAGAACCCAGGAATAGAATACCTACTACTAAATGGCATCACGGGATGCTTTCGAGAATGGTGGCCAGAATCATCACACCGGAACACAAAACATGGCTAGGTTACTAGGTGACTCCCTAAAACACCTAGGGTCATAATAATAGCTCCAACATATATGTCGAGGCAACAGAGTACTTCAACTCACCGATTAGTGTGGTTAATCTGGCCCAAATGGACATCAGGAACAGGAGGAAGGGGTTTGCAAATGCATCAGACTACTTAGAAACCTGGGATGACTCGGACAGCATAACGGCTGTAAATGCTCAAAAAGATTTGAGACATCCTGCAAAATGGTGGCATAACTACTCAACAACACAATATCAAGGTTTCGAGATCAACTGTCAACATACGGAAGTAGTAGGAACGGAACTGAGGCTTGAAACTATCAATTCTATAAGTCTATGGATTAGTAACACGTCATCCTGATAGATAGATGAGAAGGCCTAGTTCTTAATCCCCGTAGAAAAGAAGAGGTTGACTCAGATCAGAAGGGCATAGGGTAAAGGAGTAAAAAGAGCCTTATGTTCCCTTCCACAATCAATTCCCTTACATAACTAAAGCATTTCTAAACTCCACTTCGACTAGTTTGCCTTGGTAATCCTACAGGCAGTCAGGCTCTGATACCAAAGCTGTCAGGACCCCGATCCTAAGTCACACCGATCTAGCATGTAACACTTCATATCACTTTGCGTCCTCACGCACGGTATTCCCACGGGTGCCACCTTACCTGGCCCGGGACCATTTGCGACTTTTGGCTCACGTATATGATAATGTCGCTAGCATCCATATGACAGAGAACCCGGGCCGACATGGCTAGTCGTGAACCCAAAGCGGCACCAACCTATGGGGACAGGCATACATGAATCACATCGAGCATGTCGGTCAGCAGCGTGTGAATCCAGGCTGTAGCACTGGGCTAACAGGACTCCAGGAACCCGGGCTGTAGAAGGCTAGGCAGGACTCCGGATGTCACCGCGTGACATTTCCCCGAAGGGACGGACATAGGAATGAAGTGAAATACATGCCGGCCAATCAAGTGTCCTGAGCAGTAGTGTTGGGCTAGCAGGACTCCGGTGAACCGGGCTGTAGCAGACTACTATGGCTCATGGAAGCACTAGACTACATTTCCCCATAAGAGAGGCTGCCAAGGATAAACAACTAGATTGTCGGATCCCACACATACCAAGCATTTCAATCATACACACAATATGCTCGATATGTGTAAATACAACATGGCATCACAACATAACTCTAAGACTCAAGTATTTATTCATTAGGCTCCGAGGAGCGAGAAATTACAAACATGGGTCTCATGACCCAACAATCATAGCATACAAATCAAAGCACATGCAGAAGATTAACATGTCTGAGTACAGACATCTACAAATGAAAAAGGCTAAGAAGCCTGACTATCTACCAGATCCTGCTGAGGGCACAAGATCGTAGCTGAGGTATCAAGCTAAACGTCGAAGTCCACACGGAACTACTAGTGGGACTGACGTCTCTATGCAAAACATAGAATAGGCAAACATGAGTACAAATGTACCCAGCAAGACTTACATCAGAACGAACTACATATGCATCGGTATCAACAATGGGGGGTGGTGGAGTTTAATTGCAGCAAGCCAGCTTTGACTCAGTGGCTAACCTGAACTACGACTACAGGCAACTCTTTTGAGGTGGCGCACACGAGTCTACATATTCACCATATCAATACACCACTATGGATCCGCTCCCGTCTCCCTACGAGAACGCCATACATAGCACTCACGCTTATCTTGCGCATTTTAGAGTGTCCACTTTCACTTGTCTATGAACTGTGTAGGCAACCAAGTAGTCCTTTACCGCGGACGCGGCTATTCGAATAGATGATGTTAACCCTGCAGGGGTGTACTTCTTCACACATGCTCTCACCACTTACCGCCGTTTACATGACATGTACTCGGCAACCTTCAAGCGGAAGCCCAACGAGGGTGTCTGCCACGGCCTACCTAAACACTCAAGTCTCTAGTCCAGGTTTATCGCCTATCCAGGTTCCATCCGCAGGGAGTCCGGCCGAGGTTTCCACATACGGCCCCGAACGATGTGTACAGGGTTTCGAGACACCAAACGGGCGCCCGGCATGCCCGGCCATGCTGTATCTACCGCATCATAGCCCACCCCTAGGGTTAGTGCTACGCACGGCCGCCAACACATATCCTATAAACACCAGAAACTAGTTGCAACTCCTGGACAGAGGACTAGAGTGGTTAAGAAGCCGAGAGGGTCCATTGGTTTCGGGCCCAATGCATGGTAGTAGCTGGTTCTTAAATCACACATACAGATCTCAGTGCTTAAGGACGGTTCCAATGAAACAACCCACCATGTACTCCTAAATGCCCTCTCATCGTTACCATTGCCAAATCGTGTTCAACACACTTAGCTCACACACCGTAGGACATGTTCACAACTTTCCAATTCATCCCCGATGAATCAGACCTGACACAACTCTAAGCAATAGCAGGCATGACAAACAAGCATGAATGAGTAGGCACATCAGGGCTCAAACAACTCCTACTCATGCTAGCGGGTTTCATCTATATACTGTGGCAATGACAGGTCATGCAGAGGATAAGGGGTTCAACTACCGCAACAAGTAACAGATGAATCGTTGTTGTCCTAATGCAGTAAAAGAGAGCAGGAGCGAGAGAGTGGGATTGTATCGGAATGAACAAGGGGTTTTTGCTTGCCTGGCACTTCTAAAGATAGTATAGTTCTTCATCGGTGTCATCGATCTCATCGCCGGAACAACATCTGCCGAAGGGGGACAATTACCGGCAAACAAAGAAGGACACAATCAATGCAATGCAACAATATGATGCATGATCATGTCATGGTAATATGCTTGTGTTTTGGCCTAATGCAACTAGCAACACAATTAAGTGTAGTTGGTTTGAACCCAAGGTTCAAATTCAAACACCACATATGGTTATTTAAATGCCATTCATTTGATTTGTCCTAAACAGTAGCTATAAGTTGTTCTAACATGCATGAAAATGGTACAGATGGTTAGATTGGATTTTTCTGATCATTTTTCATATATAATTTATTTCATTTGGAGTTACGATTTAATTTCTATGATTTTTTGAAGTTTAAGTCATTTTCTGGAATTTCCTGAATTAGTTTTAATCCAGAAAATGATTAATGACATCAGCATTGTGTCACTACTACGTCAGCAGGTCAACTGGGTCGCCCAGAGTCAAACCTGACGGCTGGGACCCGTGGGTCAATGTAACAGGGCTGGTTTGGGTGGATGACAGGTGGGACCAGTCAACAGCCGCGTCAGCAAAGTCAATGCTGATGTGTGGGTCCCACTGGGTTATGAACTAATCTAAATAGAAAATTAAATTAAACTAAACAGGCATAGGGCCCACATGGCAGTGGCACTAGGGGTGTTTAGCGGGGTCATTAGCAGCTAATGACAGGGCCACGTCGGATGCGCCGGCGGTTAGACGACGACGACGACCCAGAGCGGCGGTGGCTCGCCGGAGTTGCGCTTGGGGCTACCGCTTGCTGCGATGAGGGCATCAGAAAGGAGCCCTTGCTTGCCCGCATCCAGGGGAGCACGCGGCTGGGCGTGGGGTGGCCTGGTTCACCGGCGGCGAGCTCATCCGCGGCGGCCAGAGCACGGGGATGAGGCATGCAAGGCTGCGAGCCACGGGGACGCTGGATGAAGTTCTCTACGGGCTCCTGGGAACTCCGGGAGTTCGACTACGCACCCAGATGCGACAGAAACGAGCTCTCCCCGCGTCGGCGACATCACCGGCGGCAAGGAGCTTACGGGTGCGATGGGGAGGTAAGTTAGGGGTTGAGTGCGAGGAGGAGAACAGGGGGGAAACGGAGAGAGGCTCACGGCGAGGAGGATGGTGCAGACGGCGGGGCCGGGGACGCGTTGGTTGCCGTGAATCGATGGTGAGGTAGCCGGCGGTCGGAGGTTGAAGATGAGGTCGGGGACGACGCTGCAGGGCTCCCATAGTCGCGTGCGTCGGCGTGTAGCTCCAAGGCGTCGTGGCGGGTGGTGGCCTGTAGCCATGGCTACAGCGACGGCGCGCTCTCGGTGCTCACAGCGAAGGAAGGAAGAGAGAGCCGGGGAGGGGGAGAGCTCGAGGGAGGGTGAGAGAAGGGTCGGGGGGTCACGTGGCATCACCCGAAGAGGCCAGGGCAAAGCGGCAAGTAGGAGGTGGCCGCACGACGGTGCACGCGCGTTGAGCACACGCTCGTCCTCCTGGCAGAGGAGGAAGACGACAGGGGAGGGGGCCAGGTGGTTGGGCCGGCCACTTGGGCTGCCAGGTGGCTGCACAGGTGGGTTGGCCCAGGTAAGTTTCTGTTCTTTCCATTTATTTCTCTTTTCTATTATTCTGTAGTCTTTAGGGATTTATTAAAAATGCTTCAACAGATCCAAAAATCATGAAACTGCTCAATGCCACTGTTTGGAACATAACCAACAACAAACATTTTAGTTTATGATTATTTGAGCATTTAAAATATTGTATAGCATTTAAATGCCCAAATGCAAATAGAGTATGATTTAATTCAGAGCCCAAATATGTCATGGAAAAATGTGCATCACCTCTGGTTACTGTTTACAGCATTTTCCATAAATGATGAATATTTTTGAAAGCCATTTGGATTTACCGAAAATATTTTAGTTGAACCTAGTGAATTCCTTTGATGCTAGGGGTTTAGGCAATCCCCATTTCAAGTTTCTTTCAATGTTTAAACATGATGCACACATGAAGTTACCCTAGTGCAATGCCAGAAGCTAGGGATGTGACAAGAGAGCTAGCCTTTCCTTCTCCTATCCACAGATACAGCTCGAGGAGCACCATTGTACTCACTTTGCCTTAGTGATCATGCGGAGACCCCGCAGAGCAGGATTAGGGGTGTTATCTCCTAGGAGAGCCCCGAACCTGGGTAAAGTACGCTGGTGTTCGTGTCTACGCCTCATCCAGTTTCCAGGCACCGGCGACGTTCTACTCGCCCCCACCATGATAAGCCATCCATTGGCATATGTCGCACCCAACCCCCAACAATTTATTTCCTTATTTCATGATAAATGTTTATTATTCATGCTAGAATTGTATTAACCAGAAACATAATACATGTGTGAATACATAGACAAACATAGTGTCACTAGTATGCCTCTACTTGACTAGTTCATTGATCAAAGATGGTTAAGTTTCCTAACCATAGACATGAGTTGTTATTTGATAAATGGGATCACATCATTAGGAGAATGATGTGATTGACTTGACCCATTCCGTTAGCTTAGCACTTGATCGTTCGTTAACTGCTATTGCTTTCTTCATGACTTATACATGTTCTTATGACTATGAGATTATGCAACTCCAGAATACCGGAGGAACACTTTGTGTGCTACCAAATGTCACAACGTAACTGGGTGATTATAAAGGTGCTCTACAGGTATCTCGGATGGTACTTGTTGAGTTGGCATAGATCAAGATTAGGATTTGTCACTCCGATTGTCGGAGAGGTATCTCTGGGCCCTCTCGATAATACACATCACTATAAGCCTTGCAAGCATGATAACTAATGAGTTAGTTATGGGATGATGTATTACGGAATGAGTAAAGACACTTTGCCGGTAACGAGATTGAACTAGGTATTGGATACCGACGATCGAATCTCGGACAAGTAACATATCGATGACAAAGAGAACAACATATAGTGTTGTGCGGTTTGACTGATAAAGATCTTCATAGAATATGTAGGAACCAATATGAGCATCCAGGTTCCGCTATTGGTTATTGACCGGAGACGTGTCTTGGTCATGTCTACATAGTTCTCGAACCCGTAGGGTCCGCACGCTTAAAGTTCTGTGACGATCGGTTTTATGAGTTTATATGTTTTGATGTACCGAAGGTAGTTCGGAGTCGCGGATGTGATCACGGACATGACGAGGAGTCTCGAAATGGTCGAGACATAAATATTGATATATTGGAAGCCTATATTTGGATATCGCAAGTGTTCCGGGTGAAATCGGGATTTTAT
>NC_057806.1:612298673-612318475 GCF_018294505.1 Triticum aestivum | reverse complement strand
CCAAGATGGGCCTTAGTGGAGAAGAGGAGGGGCGGCCAGGGCAGGCCGCGCGCCCCCTCTCTCTCTAGTCCGAATTGGACAAGGACGGGGGGCGCCCCCTTTCCTTCCTCTCTTCCTCCTCATTCCCCCTTCTCCAACTCCAACTAGGAAAGGAGGGAGTCCTACTCCCGGTGGGAGTAGGACTCCTCCCTGGCACGCCTCCTCCTGGCCGTACGCCTCTCCTCCCTTGCTCCTTTATATATGGGGGCAAGGGGGCACCTCTAGACACACAAGTTGATCACAAAGATCTCTCCCAGCCATGTGCGGTGCCCCCTTCCACCATAATCCATCTCGGTCATACTATAGCGGTGTTTAGGCGAAGCCCTGCTGCGGTAGCTTCATCAACATCGTCACCACGCCGTCGTGCTGACGAAGCTCTTCCCCGAGCTCTACTGGATCGTGAGTTCGCGGGACGTCACCCAGCTGAACGTGTGCTGAACGCGGAGGTGCCGTACGTTCGGTACTGATGATCGGTCAATCGTGAAGACGTACGACTACATCAACCGCGTTGTCATAATGCTTCCGCTTAACGGTCTACGAGGGTACGTGGACGACACTCTCCCCTCTCATTGCTGTGCATCGCCATGATCCTGCGTGTGCGTAGGATTTTTTTTTAAATTACTACGTTCCCCAACTGTGGCATCCGAGCCTGGTTTTATGCGTAGATGTTATATGCACGAGTAGAACACAAGTGAGTTGTGGGCGATACAAGTCATACTGCTTACCAGCATGTCATACTTTGGTTCGACGGTATTGTTGGATGTAGCGGCCCGGACCGACATTACGCGTACGCTTACGCGAGACTGGTTCTACCGACGTGCTTTGCACACAGGTGGCTGGCGGGTGTCAGTTTCTCCAACTTTAGTTGAACCGAGTGTGGCTACGCCCGGTCCTTGAGAAGGTTAAAACCACACTAACTTGACGAACTATCGTTGTGGTTTTGATGCGTAGGTAAGAACGGTTCTTGCTCAGCCCGTAGCAGCCACATAAAACTTGCAACAACAAAGTAGAGGACGTCTAACTTATTTTTGCAGGGCATGTTGTGATGTGATATGGTCAAGACATGATGCTATATTTATTGTATGATATGATCATGTTTTGTAACCGAGTTATCGGCAACTGGCAGGAGCCATATGGTTGTTGCTTTATTGTATGCAATGTAATCGCCCTGTAATTGCTTTACTTTATCACTAAGCGGTAGCGATAGTCGTAGAAGCAATAGTTGGTGAGACGACAACGATGCTACGATGGAGATCAAGGTGCCGCGCCGGTGACGATGGTGATCATGACGGTGCTTCGAAGATGGAGATCACAAGCACAAGATGATGATGGCCATATCATATCACTTATATCGATTGCATGTAATGTTTATCCTTTATGCATCTTATTCTGCTTTGTTTGATGGTAGCAATATAAGATGATCTCTCACTAAATTTCAAGATAAAAGTGTTCTCCCTAAGTATGCACCATTGCCAAAGTTCGTCGTGCCGAGACACCACGTGATGATTGGGTGCGATAAGCTCTACGTCCATCTACAACAGGCGCAAGCCAGTTTTGCACACGCAGAATACTCGGGTTAAACTTGACGAGCCTAGCATATGCAGATATGGCCTCGGAACACTAAGACCAAAAGGTCGAGCGTGAATCATATAGTAGATATGATCAACATAGTCATGTTCACCATTGAAAACTACTCCATTTCATGTGATGATTGGTTATGGTTTAGTTGATATGGATCACGTGATCACTTAGATGATTAGAGGGATGTCTATTTAAGTGGGAGTTCTTAAGTAATATGATTAATTAAACTTAAATTTATCATGAACTTAGTACCTCATAGTATTTTTCTTATCTATGTTGTTGTAGATAGATGGCCCATGCTGTTGTTCCGTTGAATTTTAATGCGTTCCTTGAGAAAGCAAAGTTGAAAGATGATGGTAGCAATTACACGGACTGGGTCCATAACTTGAGGATTATCCTCATTGCCGCACAGAAGAATTACGTCCTGGAAGCACCACTGGGTGCCAGGCCTGCTGCAAATGCTGCTGACAATGTTAAGAACGTTTGGCAGAGTAAAGCTGATGACTACTCGATAGTTCAGTGTGCCATGCTTTACGGCTTAGAACCGGGACTTCAACAAGGTTTTGAACGTCATGGAGCATATGAGATGTTCCAGGAGTTGATGTTAATATTTCAAGCAAATGCCCGAATTGAGAGATATGAAGTCTCTAATAAGTTCTATAGCTGCAAGATGGAGGAGAATAGTTCTGTCAGTGAGCATATACTCAAAATGTCTGGGTATCATAATCACTTGATTCAAGTGAGAGTTAATCTTCCTGTTGATAGTGTCATTGACAGAGTTCTTCAATCACTGCCACCAAGCTACAAAAGCTTCTTGATGAACTATAATATGCAATGGATGAATAAGACTATTCCCGAGCTCTTCGCGATGCTAAAGGCGGCGGAGGTGGAAATCAAGAAGGAGCATCAATTGTTGATGGTCGATAAGACCACCAGTTTCAAGAAAAAGGGCAAAGGGAAGAAGAAGGGGAACTTCAAGAAGAACAGCAAACAAGTTGCTGCTCAGGAGAAGAAACCCAAGTCTAGACCTAAGCCTGATACTGAGTGCTTCTACTACAAACAGACTGGTCACTGGAAGTGGAACTGCCCCAAGTATTTGGCGGATAAGAAGGATGGCAAAGTGAACAAAGGTATATGTGATATACATGTTATTGATGTGTACCTTACCAGAGCTCGCAGTAGCACCTGGGTATTTGATACTAGTTTTGTTGCTAATATTTGCAACTCGAAACAGGGACTACGGATTAAGTGAAGACTGGCTAAGGACGAGGTGACGATGCACGTGGGAAATGGTTCCAAAGTCGATGCGATCGCCATCCGTACGCTACCTCTACATCTACCTTCGGGATTAGTTTTAGACCTAAATAATTGTTATTTGGTGCCAGCATTAAGCATGAACATTATATCTGGATCTTGTTTGATGCGAGACGGTTATTCATTTAAATCTGAGAATAATGGTTGTTCTATTTATATGAGTAATATCTTTTATGGTCATGCACCCTTAAAGAGTGGTTTATTCTTGTTGAATCTCGATAATAGTGATACGCATATTCATAATGTTGAAGCCAAAAGATGCAGAGTTGATAATGATAGTGCAACTTATCTGTCGCACTGCCAATTGGGTCATATTGGTATAAAGCGCATGAAGAAACTCCATACTAATGGACTTTTGGAATCACTTGGTACTTGTGAACCATGCCTTATGGGTAAGATGACTAAAATGCCGTTCTAAACTATGGAGCGAGCAACAGATTTGTTGGAAATCATACATACTGATGTATGTGGTCCGATGAATATTGAGGCTCGCGGCGGGTGTCGTTATTTTCTCACCTTCATAGATGATTTGAGCAGATATGGGTATATCTACTTAATGAAACATAAGTTTGAAACATTTGAAAAGTTCAAAGAATTTCAGAGTGAAGTGGAAAATCATCATAACAAGAAAATAAAGTTTCTATGATCTGATCGTGGAGGAGAATATTTGAGTTACGAGTTTGGTCTACATTTGAAACAATGTAGAATAGTTTTGCAACTCACACCACCCGGAACACCACAGCGTAATGGTGTGTCCGAACGTCGTAATCATACTTTACTAGATATGGTACGATCTATGATATCTTACTAATTTACTGCTATCATTTTGGGGTTATGCTTTAGAGATGTGTCGATGGGAACGACACCTATGGGATCACAAGAATCCCTACTACGGTTGCGGGGCGCGGGGTCATGAGAAGAGCGGATCAAACAGATAGCACACGGTTTGTTTATCCAGGTTCGGGCCGCGAGGATTCGTAAAACCCTACTCCTGCTTTGGTGGATTGTATATCTGTGTTCTTGAGCTAGCTATGGGGCGTGAGGAGCTCCAAAAAGCCAAATCCTTCTCCTGGTCGCCTCGGGCCTCCTTTTATAGGAAAAGGGGTGGCCACAGTGGCACACAGGAGGTGGAAAGGGAACAGCAATGTGAGGTTATCCCTCGCATTACATGACAAGGCGCATTTAATGCGTCCTGCTTAGGTGTCCTTGCTTTATCAGGGACGGGGGAGAGACCTGTCTTGTCCGTCGCCGCTCCCTCTCGTGTCGACACGCTCCCTGGCCTGCGGCGCCCGCGGTGCCATGTAGGCAGGCATGCAGCTGAGGTGGCGCAGTGGTGGGTCTCCACGAAGATCCGCATGCCGCCACACAGGTGCCTGCCCAGCTGGTTGGGTCACCAGCTGCATGCGAACAGCGGTGGAGGTTTGACTGGCGTGGGCCTGATGGTGGCCCTATGGGTGTTCTTGGCAAGGGCCTTGCCGGGGCACCAGCAAGGGTCTTGCCGTGGCGCCTGCTGTCATCCCCGGAAAGGCTCTTGTCGGGGGCCTTCTGGTACTCCTTGGCTGGGATCCCGCCAAGGATCATCATCTTCTAAAGGGTGTATCCGATCTTGAATGTCTTCACAAAGATCTGCATGCCACCACGGGGATGTCTCCCGAATCCTTGCCCCATGGGGGCAGTGGACTCAAGGGTGACTTACTCCGTAGGTGTGGGGCGAGCTGCCACGGCAAGGGTCTTGTTGGGTTTACTAAAACCGCCTCCCGACAAGGATCTTGCCGGGGGGGTCCGCTTAGTCCCCTTTGCTCTTTGTGGTCTTTGTCTTGGCGTCGTTCTGCTTCTCCTGAGCTTCGGCCTTACCTTGGCTCACCTCCCTTGCCTTGCTCAGTGTGGTGGTGCCCGTGGCTCAGACTGCCCGTGCACAGTTATAGGGGTAAAAAAAGTGTACTCCTCTTTTTGTACACCGACAGGAGCCCCCGGGCCTGGGCCACACGTAAGCGCAATCGCGTCGTTGGGCTAGGCCCAAAAACGGTGCGCGGGCAGGAGGGGCGGTTTTTACCGCGGTAAGTTTCTTCGCGCGATGTGCTTCCCACGCTTCCCGCGCGTGGCGCGGCATGGGGAGGCGTGTGTGACGTGGGCGGCATGCGTGAGGCTGAGCTCTGCATGCATGCGTCACGTCGTAGTAAAGGGGGCGGTTCGCGCCCTCCCCATAAACGGAGGGAGGCGTGGAGGCGCGGCCCATTTACTGAACGGGGCCAAGGCGTGGTCTTCAAGGCGTCCACTCCCTACGATCATGGGGTGGGGAGAGGTCGCCTCACCCGTCGCCTCGGTCCTGCACGCCTACCACGTGGCTCTCATGCGCTTGGGGTGGAAAACGATGGAGGCGGGAAACCGGGCCGCCGCGGGCTGGGGCGGCGGGTCGGTCCCAGTTCCCTGCGCCTTTCGCGTCTTGATTGGCTGAGCGGGGAGGCCGATCCCCCACCCCGTTCCTTTATAAAGAGCGGGAGGGGGATGGCGTCCCGCATTCCTTTATCTCCTCCTTCCTTCAGCTTCTGCTCCCCTCTTCCATCCGCCATGGAGAGAGGGAATCCTGGTCCTTCAACGGTGGCGGCGAGGGTCGCCGCTCGACAACGCGTCCCTCCTTCTCCTGCACCCGTGGTGGCAGAGCCAGCCACGAGGGGAAGGGGGAGGGGGCGAGGCCGTGGGCGAGGCCGAGGCGCTCGGGGAAGAGGAGGACGGGGCGGCGCACCGGCCTCGCCTCCGCCAGCAGTTCCTCCCCCCATGGAGGGCCACGTTGGGAATGACCCTTGCGAGTTCTTCGTCAGGCTGCGCCGGCCGCCTCGCCGTCGCCTTTGTCTCCCGACTCCATTCGCGCGGATCCACCGGAGTCGTTGTGGCTACACATGAGGGGCTGCGGGATCAGTGGCACGCGGGCCCACGTCGACTTCCCCGCCCCTCACGTGATGTATCTCCGTCGGGGATGGAAGACATTTACCCATATCCACTACTTGACGGAGGGGCTCACTCTCCTTTTTAAGCTGATGGAGGGTGGCCTTCTCTCCGTCAAGGTCTTCGGGTGCTTTGGGACCCGTGCAAGGTGCTGCGTGGAGAGCTCTTCTGATAGTGAAGACTCCTCCTCGGGCGGGAGTGATGAGGAGGACAGCGGCAGCGACGACGAGGTAGTAGGCGGCAGGATGACGGGTCCGATTAGGTGCCGGGTGCCGCTCCGTGCGGCACCGGCGACCCCATCATCCGCGTCACCGGCTCCCTGAACTTCTCGGGGTCGTCTCCTTGGGCGGCTGGCGTTGGGAGGCCGTGGAAGAGGAAGAGGGCGGGCGGCAAGGCCGTCTAGTCGGAGTACATAGGCACCGACGCCTTCGATGCGTGCTGACATCCTGCCGCCTCGTCTTCGAGCACTGCTTCCGGCGCCGCCATCACCATCCAGCCTTTGGACGGCCACCAAGATGTTCTCTTGGTGTCTTCTGCTACCCGTAGCTCGCCTAGGCGCTCCTTTTGTCTCTTTCGCCTCCTTGACCTGCCTCCTGAGGAGAGGGACAAGAAAGGGATTACAGGCACCTTATCTCTTTTTAGTTTGTAAGCCTTCGGGCCTTTGTTGAATTTAAAACTTGTAATCCCATCATTCATGTTTTTCATTCCCTATGGACTGTACCTGAGTGGAATGTTTTTAATGAAAAAGGGATGCTTGCCGGGTCATTTGTTTGCGGGTGGAACCCACGACAAGGAGTAAATCCTTGATATCTTCAAGATAAACATTTCCTTGCCCGGCAATAGGCCTTGTCGTCTCCCCACTTCGCTCGACCTTCCTCACGCCTTTGGCGGAGGCAGGGACGAGGCGGGTTCTGGCTCCTTGTTTCATCCTTTCGCTGCCGCGACTACGACCAAACTTGGCCCCAGGAATGAACCCTAGGGCCTAGAGTTATGGGAGCATGGTAGCTTAGGGGAAAACGAGGTTTCACATACCTCAGCCCATAATGGAATGCATGATAAGGGATGAAGAACTTATCTAAAGATGCAGCCCCCGGCAACCCTGGTTCGCCGTGGGTGAATCTTCGCTCTTGCAGCCCCCGGCAATGCTGGTTTGTCGGGGGCTAGATGCTGGTCAGTTCATCTTCTTTTCCTCCCCAAGTGGTTCGGCACGGATATCCGTGTGTCCTGTGAACCAAAGAAGACAAAAGAAACACAAAGAGACGCACACTCGACCTCTAAGCTAGGGGTTAGTCGCCGCTAAGCACTATCATCCCTAACCAAGGACGAGACTCGACCTAGCATGCATGCTATAACTTAGGGCGCCAGCGCTTCATTTATTTTTGCTTAGGGTCTGCGCCTGGCTTTGTACAAAGGGTTACATGCATCATCGGCAATGCTTGTAGAAAAGGTGGCTTGCTGGGGGGCCTGGCAAGCCGCGCCTCATGGGTAAAACTTGCGAAGATTCTCAATGTCCCAGGAGTTACTCACCGGAACGGCATCTTCGGTCACCAGGCGGACTGCGCCGGGCCTGGTGACTCGTATTACTCGATAAGGGCCTTCCCACTTTGACGTCAACTTGTTGGAATTTTGGCCGATTGAACGCGCCGAAGAACAAGGTCGCCTTCCTCAACGCTTCGGGCATGAACCTTGCGGCTATGGTAGCGGCACAAGGCTTGCTAGTAGCGCGCTGCTCTCACAGCCGCCCGAAGACGATCTTCCTTAAGCAGCATTGCGTCATCTTGCCGCAGTTGCTCTTGCTCAAGCTCATCATAAGCGAGCACTCGAGGTGACCTGTATATGAGTTAAGTGGGGAGAACTGCTTCTGCCCCGTATACTAGGACAAAGGGTGTCTGGCCGGTGGCTCGATTTGGCGTCATCCTGATCGACCAAAGAACCATCGGCAACTCATCAATCTAGCGCCTTCCACTCTTGTGCAGCCTGTCAAAGGTCTTGGTCCTTAAGCCTCGCAGTACTTCAGTGTTTGCCCTCTCAGCTTGACCATTGCTTCGTGGGTAAGCAACGAAAGCGAAACAGACTTTGCTGCCGAGGTCTTGGATATATTGCATGAAGGTGCGGCTTGTGAACTGTGTGCCGTTGTCGGTGATGACCATGTTGGGTACACCAAAATGGCACACTAGTCCCTTGAAGAACTTGACGACTGACTGAGCTGTGACCTTCCTCATTGCCTCCACCTCCAGCCACTTTGTGAACTTGTCGATTGCAACGTACAAGTACTCAAAGCCCCCGACAGCGCAGGGGAAAGGGCCCAGTATGTCGAGCCCCCAGACCGAGAAGGGCCAGGAGAGAGGAATGGTTTGAAGGGCTTGAGCTGGCTGATGAAGCTTCTTTGAATGGAACTGACATGCTTCACACCTGGTGACTAGTGTCGTCGCATCCTGGAGGGCGGTGGGCCAGAAGAAGCCTTGCCGAAATGCCTTGCCGGCAAGGGCCCTTGACCCGATGTGGGATCCACATATGCCTCCGTGTATCTCCGCCAACAGCTCCAGTCCTTCCTCCCGAGGGATACACTTCAATTTCACACCGTTTGGCCTCTTTCTATACGGGACGTCATCGATGAACTGGTACATGGTAGAGCGATGGGCTGCTTTTTCTGCTTCTTCCTGCTCTTCAGGAAGTTCCCCTGTTTGGAGGAATCGGACGGTATGCGTGCCCACGCTGGAGCCTAGGGCTCGACGGCGAGGACTAAAGGCATTTCCTCCGCTATGGGAGCGGCTGTCTCGACAGCAAGAGCTTGACGCTCCGCCGGAGCTAGCCGTCCCGTGGCGGGTTCAGTGTCCCCGGCAACATCCTTGCCGGCGGCTCCGGGGAGCTCGGCGGGAAAGTACTTGTCGGGTCCTGATTTCCTCCTCTTGTTCTGCTCTGTTGATGGATCAATGGATGGTTGAGTTAGCTAGAGCACAAAGGTACCTGGTTCCACGGGTAGCTTGAGGGCAGCGTGTTTTGACATGTAATCGGCGATATCGTTCTCCGGTCGGGGAAAGTATTCAGCATGTATACCATCGAAATGCTCTCCCAGCTTTCTCACTTCATCGACGTAGGCCTTCATCAACGGGCTCTGGTAGTCCTTGTTGACTTGCTTGACGACGAGCTGCTAGTCGCCCCTGACGATGAGCTTCTTGATTCCGAGGTCCGCTGCGATCCTAAGACCGGCAAGCAGCCCTTCGTACTCTACCGTATTGTTTGTTGACACCTCCATTTGGAAGTGCATCTAGATCACATACTTGAGGTGCTCTCCGGTGGGCGCGACAAGCAGTACGCCAGCCCCGGCGCCGTGTAAGGAGAAAGCTCCATCAAAGTACATGATCCAACTGCAACTTGCCTCCTTGCCGGGGAGAGCAATCTCTTGGGCTTCTTCGTCAGGCGTTGCGGTCCACTCTGCAATGAACTCCGCCAGGACTCGGCTCTGAATCGTTGAAGTACTTTCAAACTTGAGGCCAAAGCTGGACAGCTCCAGTGGTCATTCCACAATTCTTCCCGTTGCATCTGGATTGTGCAATATCCGTTGCAGAGGGAGGCGAGTGACGACAGTGATCTCGTGTGCCTGGAAGTAGTGACGCAGCTTCCTCGAGGCCATAAGAAGGCCGAAGAGCAGTTTCTGCATGCCGGAGTACCTTGATCTAGCTCCCTGGAGGAGGGAACTAACAAAGTATACCGGGTGCTGCATCATTTTCTTCTTCGGCGGCACATCAACTGGCTGTGTCGTCTCTGCATTGGTGGTGTCGGGCTCTGTCGCTACCATTACCTCGTCGTCAACCTCTCTCTGCGCCACTAGTGCGGCGCTGACTACCTGGTTTGTTGCCGCCAGGTATAGCAGCAACGGCTCCTGTGGCCTAGGCGCAACTAGTATTGGCGCGGAGGAGAGGTACTTCTTCAAATCTTGCAATGCTGCTTCGGCTTCTGGCGTCCACTCCATCGGGCCCGCCTTTTTCAGGATCTTGAAAAAGGGAAGGGCGTGCTCGGCAGACTTGGAAATGAATCTGCCCATGGCGGCGACGCAACCAGCAAGCCGATGCACATCCTTGATTCGCTTGGGTGCTTCAATCTGCTCTATTGCTTTGATCTTGTCCGGATTAGCCTCTATCCCATGCTGTGATACAAAGAACTTGAGAAGCTTGCCGGACGAGACGCCAAAGACGCACTTCTCAGGGTTCAGCTTGAGATTGATCTTGCGCAGGTTTGCAAATGTTTCTTGCAAATCCGGTATGAGGGTTGCCCTGTCCTTGGTTTTGACCACTATGTCATCCATATAAGCTTCCATATTTCTATGGAGCTGGGGTTCAAAACCAATCTGGACTGCCCTTGCAAATGTCGAACCAGCACTCTTCAGCCCGAAAGGCATCCGCATGAAACAATACGTACCACATGGGGTGATGAATGTTGTTTTCTCTTCGTCTTCTCTTGTCATGAAGATCTGGTGGTAGCCGGAGTAGGTATCGAGGAATGACAATCGATCACACCCAGCTATGGAGTCAACAATCTGGTCGATGCGCGGCAATGGGAAGGGGTCCTTAGGACAAGCCTTATTGATATCTGTGTAATCAATACACAGCCTCCACTTCCCATTAGCCTTGCGCACTACGACCGGATTGGCCAACCACGTTGGATGGAGCACTCCTCTTACCAAACCCGCTGCTTCCAGTTTCCGGATCTCCTCTGTGATGAACTCTTGTCGTTCCAAAGCTTGCTTTCCGACCTTCTGCTTGACAGACCGCACATGAGGACAGACATCAAGGTGGTGCTCAATCACCTCCCTGGGAACGCCGGGGATGTCGGAAGCTTGCCATGCAAACACATCGACATTCGCCCGCAGGAAGGTGACGAGCGCGTCTTCCTATTTGTCGTCAAGGGTGGAGCTTATGGTGAAAACCCCTCCCGGCGGTATGGCCCTGGGCTTCTTGTTTCCGCCGGTGGAGCTCTCTGGCACGTCCTCGACGGGAGCGCTACACTTCGAAGAGGTGCGCTTGCCGGAGTGGGTGTCCGAGGTCTCACCAGTCTTCTTCTTCTTCTTCCCTCCCGGGGTCCCAGCGGCAGGAGCAAGTGCCCTAGTGGCGGCAGCTGCTGCAACTGCTTGCTGGTATAGTTGGTCAGCGCAAATCAGCGCATCTTTCTTATCGGAGGGGATGGTGATGATCGTCACATGTCCTGGCATCTTCAGGGTGTTGTAGGCGTAGTGTGACGCCGCCATGAACTTGGCCAGTGCTGGGCGGCCAAGGATCCCGTTGTAAGGCAAGGGGATCTTGGCAACATCAAACACGATCCTCTCCGTCCTGTAGTTCAAATTGCTTCCAAAAGTCACGGGCAGCATGACCTTTCCCTTAGGTTGGCTTCTTCCCGGGTTGACCCCCTGAAACGTGCCCATCTCTTTGAGGTCTCCATCAGGAATCTACAGTTTCTCGATCACGGCAGGCAAGATCAAGTTTAGACCGGCCCCGCCATCGACTAGCATCTTTGTCACCTTGAGGTTGCGTAGTTGAGGTTGCGTATTATTGGTGAAACCAACAATGGCAAGCACCCGACCGCAGTAGTGCGATCAGGGTGATCCTCAGTGTCAAAAATGATAGGTGTGCTGGACCACTCCAGCGGCCTTTGGGCATCAAACGACGGCTCTGCCGCTGTAATCTCTCGCGCCCACTGTTTAAGCTGGCGGTGAGAAGTATGCAGCGAGGCGCCGCCGTCGATGCACATGGCCTCTGTAGCTTTATGAAACCCTTGGTCGTCGGATTCGTCGTCCTCTTCGTGATCGTCATCTTCTGGCTTTTTGTCACGGCCCCGGGCGGGCCTCTCCTATTGTTTATCCTTGCCGCGACGGCCCGCCTGGCCGTCACGCTTCTTGCCGGACCCCTTAGCACCGTCTTGGCCCTTCTCCTTGTCCCGCCTCTCATATTCAGCCCTCTGCTTCTCAGCGAGGAGCTCAACCTGTCGGCAGTCTTGGAGAGCATGGCCTTTGGTGCAATGGATCTTGCAGTATCGCTTGTCGGAGTTTCCTAGCTTCTCGGCAACCGCCAAGGCCCGGCAGGCGACACATCCGGCAATTTCCTTACCGGGGTCATCTGCCTTGGTTTTCTTGGTGCAGCCGGTGTCATCAGATCCCTCAACGGCAAGCACGGCTTTACCTTTGTGCTTCCTGTTGCGGCGCCGGCCCTTCTTCGCCGGGGCGGCAGTATCATCATCTGAGGAGTCGGTTTCCACGCCGGCATCTTCGCCCGGGTACTTCCTTCCCTCTTCAGCCCGGGCACCTCTGTCAGCAAGAACATAGAGTTCTGCTACATCTTTCACCTTGTTCATTGCCAGCTCTTCGCGCATCTTGTGGTTGCGCACGTTCTAATGGAACGCGCTGATGATGGCGGCAGGGTGAACATCAGGGATATTGTACTGTAACCAGTTGAACCTCTGTATATACTTGCGGAGACTCTCACCTCCCTTCTGGGGAATGACGTGCAGGCCGCTCGCTTGGCCATGGGCTTGGTGGCCTCCAGTAAAGGCGCCCACAAACTCATGGCACAAATTCGACCAGGAGGAAATAGAGTCTACTGGCAAGTGTATCAACCATGACATGGTGTTGGGTTTAAGAGCCAACGGAAAGTAATTCACAAGCACCTTATTGTCGCGGGCTCCGGCAGCTTGCATCGCAATGGTGTAGATACTGAGGAACTCGGATGGGTGGGTCTTGCCCCTGTACTTTTCTCCCACGTCAGGTTTGAAGGTGCGGTGAGTGGGCCACTGGAACTGCCGCAGCTCACGGGTAAAAGCCAGACAGCCTACTTCATAAGGTAGGCCTCCGGGGCTCTCCGGTGCCGGGTGGTTCACAGCAGGCCCTGCTCGCCTGTCTGACTGGTGGCGCGCTCCGCGCCGGCGCTCGATAGTGGTTCGAGCGTCTTCATGTTCTCGTTCCCAAAGGACTTGGCGCTGGTCACAGTGGGTCCACGGGTCGGACGACGCTATGGAGATTTCGTCGCCCGTAACGTCGCGATGGGCTGGCGTCCGCGGTACCGGGCGGGGAGGAGGCGAGTGCACCGTGGTCGCGGCGCCGCTGGCTTTCCTGCCACTGGTGCGTGGGACTCCGTCGGAGCATCGACCCAAGGGCTCCACCGGACTCGGTTCGTCATTGTTGGCCACCGCAACAAGGCTTCGGATAGTGGCTCTCCATTCGTCGAGTTTCCCTGTAGTGGGAGGAAAATCGAGGAGCAACTGCACACGCGCCAGGGCTTCTGCTGGCGTTGGTGGCAGCGAAACCTGCACGGTTCGCGATGCGCTTTGACTTCTGACCATGTCAGAAGGAACTCTATCATGACCCAGCTGTCGCATGCCATCTTCACCAGCGCCTCGGCAAGCGGGCAGGTCTTCTACCTCCCGGGAGTGGCGCTCGGGGCTCTTCCCGCGGCGATGCCCGGGGTCTTCGGCGTGATTACACCGTTCGTTGCGCGCCGCTTGAGAGGAGCGCGCCGTCGGCGCCGGTGTTGGAGTCTTGGAGGCCCTCGCATCGCCTTCGGGCGGGGTGGCAGCGATCTTGGAAGGCACCGCGCCACCCGCGGAGGGCCTGGCTCCGTCTTTGGATTTGGCGGCGTGCGGCCCGTTACCAGGCGCACGAACATCGCCGCCTCCCAAACTCCGGCTGCTGGGACAGTGTTGGTGTTCGCGAATGGCGCCCCGGGTCCTTTCTGCGACCGGTCCGCTGCTCGCCCGCGTCGGGACGGGATGTCTGGCTTCTGACGGGCCAACCACCACCGTCGTCTTCTTCTTGGGCGCCATGACGATGAAGAAGCGTCGAACTAACTGCTAAAGCCGATTCTAACAACTGTGCCCCCCTACCTGGCGCGCCAAAGATGTCGGTGGGAACGACACCTATGGGATCACAAGAATCCCTACTACGGTTGCGAGGCGCGGGGTCATGAGAAGAGCGGATCAAACAGATAGCACACGGTTCGTTTATCCAGGTTCGGGCCGCAAGGATGCGTAAAACCCTACTCCTGCTTTGGTGGATTGTATATCTGTGTTCTCGAGCTAGCTATGGGGTGTGAGGAGCTCCAAAAAGCCGAATCCTTCTCCTGGTCGCCTCGGGCCTCCTTTTATAGGAAAAGGGGTGGCCACAGTGGCACACAGGAGGTGGAAAGGGAACAGCGATGCGAGGTTATCCCTCGCATTACATGACAAGGCGCATTTAATGCGTCCTGCTTAGGTGTCCTTGCTTTATCGGGGACGGGGGAGAGACCTGTCTCGTCCGTCGCCGCTCCCTCTCATGTCGACACACGCCCTGGCCTGCGGCCCCCGCAGTGCCATGTAGGCAGGCAGGCAGCTGAGGTGGCGTAGTGGTGGGTCTCCACGAAGATCCGCATGCCACCACGCAGGTGCCTGCCCAGCTGGTTGGGTCGGCAGCTGCATGCGAACGGTGGTGGAGGTTTGACTGGCGTGGGCCTGATGGTGGCCCTACGGGTGTTCTTGGCAAGGGCCTTGCTGGGGGCCGGCAAGGCTCTTGCCAGGGGCCTTGTGGTCCTCCTTGGCTGGGATCCCGCCAAGGATCATCATCTTCTAAAGGGTGTATCTGATCTTGAATGTCTTCACAAAGATCTGCATGCCACCACGGGGATGTCTCCTGAATCCTTGCCCCATGGGGGCAGTGGACTCAAGGGTGACTTACTCCGTAGGTGTGGGGCGAGCTGCCACGGCAAGGGTCTTGCCGGGTTTGCTAAAACCGCCTCCCGGCAAGGATCTTGCCGGGGAGGTCCGCTTCGTCCCCTTTGCTCTTTGTGGTCTTGGTCTTGGCGCCGTTCTGCTTCTCCTGAGCTTCGGCCTTACCTTGGCTCACCTCCCTTGCCTTGCTCGGTGTGGTGGTGCCCGTGGCTCAAACTGCCCGTGCATAGTTATAGGGGTACCAAAAGTGCACCCCTCTTTTTATACACCGACAAGATGGCTGCATTCACGTTAAATAGGGCACCATCAAAATCCGTCGAGACGACGCCTTATGAACTATGGTTTGGCAAGAAACCAAAGTTGTCATTTCTTAAAGTTTGGGGCTGCGATGCTTATGTGAAAAAACTTCAACCTGATAAGCTCGAACCCAAATCGGAGAAATGTGTCTTCATGGGATACCCAAAGGAAACTATTGGGTACACCTTCTATCACAGATCCGAAGGCAAGATTTTCGTTGCTAAGAATGGATCCTTTCTAGAGAAGGAGTTTCTCTCGAAAGAAGTGAGTGGTAGGAAAGTAGAACTTGATGAGGTAATTGTACCTGCTCCCTTATTGGAAAGTAGTTCATCACAGAAATCGGTTCCTGTGACATCTACACCAATTAGTGAGGAAGCTAATGATGATAATCATGAAACTTCAGATCAAGTTACTTCCGAACCTCGTAGGTCAACCAGAGCAAGATCCGCGCCAGAGTGGTACGGTAATCCAGTTCTGGAGGTCATGTTACTTGACCATGACGAACCTACAAACTATGAGGATGTGATAATGAGCCCAGATTCCGCAAAATGGCTTGAGACCATGAAATCTGAGATGGGATCCATGTATGAGAACAAAGTGTGGACTTTGGTTGACTTGCCCGATGATCAACAAGCCATCGAGAACAAATGGATCTTCAAGAAGAAGACAGACGCTAACGGTAATGTTACTGTCTAAAAAGCTCGACTTGTTGCAAAAGGTTTTCGACAAGTTCAAGGGGTTGACTACGATGAGACCTTCTCAGCCGTAGTGATGCTTAAGTCCGTCCGAATCATGTTAGCAATTGCCGCATTTTATGATTATGAAATTTGGCAACTAGGAAAAGGCATGCTAGTGGCGCACCAAATTTGCCTTCTAATGGCACACTACCGGTGCGCCACTGGCATCACGCCATTAGAATTAAATTCTAATGGCGCACCACCGGTGCGCCATTAGTATCTGGTGTTCTAATGGCGCACCATGTAGTGCGCCATTAGTATAGCCTATAGTGCGCCATTAGAATGCCTCCCAGGGGGCCATATGTACCCATGTGCTTTGGCATTCTAATGGCGCACCAGCAGTTAATGCGCCATTAGTGTGATGATCACAGTGCGCCATTAGTGTCTTATGTGGTGCGCCATTAGAATGCCTCCCAGGGGGCCATATGTACCCATGTGCTTTGCATTCTAATGGCGCACCAGCAGTTAATGCGCCATTAGTGTGATGATCACAGTGCGCCATTAGTGTCTTGTGTGCTGCGCCATTAGTATGAATATTAGGTTTTATTTTACTTTTTTGCTTTTCTGATTTTTGCACAGGTTACAAAATATATTATTGGACAGGATATAAACAGCAGCACACAGCAACATCAGATTCATCGAATACAATAGAAGATTAGTCTCCGAATACAATTCATCATATTAGTCTCCGAATTCAAAAGACTGAACAAAGATAAAACATTACAAGTCTCAAGACCGCGAGTATCGAGTTTGTCGGAAGTAATACTAATCCTATCAAGTCCTACTAATCATCATCATACAACTTCTACTCGTTATTCATAACAAGTCATACGATCATCATCTTGATAGTCTTCGAACCAACCCTACTTAATCGTTCTTAGCACATGATCATCAGTATTAGGCAGGACCTAAATACCCTATTTAAGCTAAAATAGCATAAAACAATATAGACCCTGACTCTCCATTATGGAGAATGGAGAACATCCTGTCTCCAATTCTTGCGCTTCGCTTCCTTTTGCTTCCAAGAAGCTCCTTACGACTGTCCATACATTTTTTCCATCCTTTGATTTTCATGTCTCCACTTCTTTTAGAAATCTCGTATGGACAGTTGAGATTCGTAGGACGACCTGGCTGTATGTTCAAAACATTAACACTGCCTTTCATATACATCATATGAGGCACACAATTCTCTGGGATTATCTGTTAAAAAACATAGTAATAACTTCATAGTTAGCAATGATGTACTAGTTTTAGAAGTATGCAAAAGATGCACGGATGTCGTAATAGTAAAAATCTTACCAGGGTATCTCCATGGTAGTTACCGTAGTTGAACACATGCACTAGTGGCACGTATTTACCATAATGTTGAGGAGTTTGATTGTAGATATTGTAATTCTCAATGTCAGTACAAAATCCGACCAAATGATTTTTCTCCTTGTAAGTTGTTAATTCGGAGCCATCGGTGTAGTGGGTTTTGTCTACCATCTCCCGCACATTCTTTGAACAATAAAAATAAGATGTCAATGGAAATAAGCTGTCAACTATTTTGAAATAAACAATATAAATTAGCTAATACTATGTTTGAGAAACTCACATAGCGGTAGAACTGGAGGCGTATCAACAAGGACCCAAATGTCCATATTGTCTTGGTTGATGTCAGGATTACCAAGATCCATGGTGATAAGCATACCCTCATCAAAACCATACATCTTGCAAAATGCTTCCCAATTTTTGCAACCAAAATGGGTTACGCTCTCAGAATTATATAGATTTACTTCAAACTCCACATCGTGATGAGTCCTTAGGTGAATTTTCTTTGTTTCGGAAATTTCATGGTCTTCAAAATCCATCCTCTCCAAGACATAGCGTCTTGCATGGCATGGGATAAGCTATACTCGAATTGTAAAAGATGAAAATTACACGTTGAAATAGTTGAAGTCATGCTTAATTATGAAAATAACACTTGTCGTCGTTGTGTACCGTTTCAACTTCGAAGGTCTCCTCGAGCTTAATGCTGAAGCGTCGATCATCGTCCAGGTGAGGCATGTTGCACAGACCTCGATCGTTGTGGCACCAGTCGCACTCCGCCGGGAGACTTTCATCGTTTGATGATGATGACGACATATCCTGGGACAGCTCCCAGAATTGCTTGCCGCCCGAACCACCGGCCTCATCGTTGTGGGCCATGTTTCGCTCTAAATAGGAAAAAAGTTTGGTCAAAAAGTTGGTTATTGTCAAGGAACAAGATCATGGTCTCATCATTTAGGGTTTGTCGACACCGAGGCACCCTAAAAGCCTAAGCTTTCATCATTTAGGGTTTGTCGATGCCGAGGCACCCTAAAAGCCTAAGCGTACATCATTTAGGTTCTCATCGACACCGAGGCATCCGGGGCAGCCAAGTTAAGTTTTCATCATTTAGGGTTTATCGATGCCGAGGCACCCTAGGTTGGGCCTAATCACTTGGCACTAATCACTTGGCTCTATTGCCACCTATGGTTTAATACAGCAAGAATAAAGGGGCAGTTGATCCTACTTAATTAAGTACTAAGATACCCCGGCCCATTCATTAGTAGCAAGTACCTCATATGTCCGATTTTTAGCAAAGTCATGCTAAAATTCACGGAAAATTTCAGCACGACCTTTGCTGAAAATAGGACATATGGAGTACCCGAATTTGCCGGAACGGAATTTAATCGACATTCCGGCAAACTCAAGGGCCTCTCAGGGTACCTGCAAAATCATCACGACACGAAGGGCCTCTCAAGGGCCTCAAGCAGCAGCGGCGTCTCCCAGGACCCCATTTTTTTGCTAAATTTCGTTGAGCAACAATCAGAGCATAAAATTCAGCATATTTCTATACAACAGCACTGTAAAGATGAAGAACAGTTCTACAGCAGCCCATTTATATACAATAGCATCTTTGGTCATACCAATTTCTGAAACAATTCAAATCTGAACTGTATCTTTGGTCATACAAATCTCTGAAACTATACAAATCTGAAATATATATTTGGTCATACAAATTTATGGAACTAATCAAATCTGAACTGTATCTTTGGTCATACAAATCTTTGAAAATTTTCTAAATCTGTGGTCATACAAATTTATGGAACTAATCAAATTATGATAGCTGGACACATAAATTATGATAGATTGTGATAGCTTGGGGAATAGATTATGATAGATTGTGATGCATGGACTTGTTCTACTCCAGGTTTTCAATTTACAAACACATACAAGCACAAGCAGTGCCAGAGATGATATTTGCTAGATATAATTTCGGCAATGAGATTTAAATAGAGCTGTGGTGATGTAACCTAGGTGAATATACACGAAATAAGGTTTACTGGTGCTACCCAATGCTAGTAATCAAGCAGTAACATAAAATGCTAGTAAGTTCACTGCTCTACCGACTGGTGACAGGGTCCAAACCGAAAGCTATATGCTACCACAATCTATCATGAACACGGCCCAAACGAAGTCAATTCTACACTACATCTGACAGACTACTCCGTGTTCTCTCAAATTTCCTCCACTCGCCGAGATGGGTTCCCACCCAGCCCAGCCATCCCCGCCTCTCCTCTCTCGCGCGCACGCAGCAACCCAGAAAAACACAAGACAAGCAGTAGAATCTCTGCTCTACCGGGAGGCAACGAAGTGGCCAAGGTCACAGGGAGTGATACCTGAGCGGAAGCCCTAGGCTAGCGCGAGGGGGCGGAGCGCTGCTGCTGCTGTTGTTGCTCGGGGACGGCGAGGTCAGAGTGGGCGGCGCGGGAAGGCGGCGGGAGGCGGGGGAGGGGGTTCCGCCGATCCGGCCGGAGGGGCGAGAGGTGGGAGGAGATGAGGCGGCGGCACGGCCGGGTGGGTGCGTGGGGCACTCCTCCCTGGTCCGGACTGGCCACGCTTCTCGCAGACGGCGAAGGAGGCGAGGGGCGGCGAGGGGGACGGCGAACACAGTCGGGGGGCAGCGGGTGAGATCGATGAGGCAGGGGAGGGATTAGAGAGATTGGGGATTTAGTGTGGGGGGAGCTTTCTAATGGCGCACCACCCCCTCGTGCGCCATAAGTACGACTATTCTAATGGCGCACCACCCCTCAGTGCGCCATTAGAATTTTGTTTTAATCATAACATTAATATTTTTTTATAAAAACAGTAATAATTTTTTTAAATATGTTCAAATTTGTTACTTGAAAATATCAACGG
>NC_057806.1:612291615-612298209 GCF_018294505.1 Triticum aestivum | reverse complement strand
GTCGGCGGCGGTGGAGCAGGGGAGGGTTGCGGTGGGTCGGCGGCGGTGGTGGAGCTAGCGGGGGAGGGTGCGGGTGGGATCAAGATGGAGGGGGATCGAGATCAAGATGGAGGGGGAATCGAGATCGAGATGGAGGGGATCGAGATCAAGTGTCCTCATGAATTCAAAAAGTGCCCATGAAATTTAAAAATATTCATGATATCAAAAAGTGCCCATGAAATACAATCGAGAAATGAAGACTACGATTTAAATACAATTGATCTTAGCTAGCTATCTGTTCACAATCTTCTTGCCCTTCTTTTTCGCAAATGGAGTTCTTCTGTGGAACGGACGTCCTTTAGGTAGGGTGGTCCTGCTTCTTCTTGTGGTGTGTGCTGCTACTTCATCGTCGTCGTCATGTCGATCTTCGGGTCACCGTACTTGTCGAAGTCTTGCTCATTGGCTACTCCATCCATTCCGATGATCTTACTTTTGCCTCTCCTCACAACAACACGACTGGGCTTTGACGGGTCGGTAATGAAGAAGCATTGGTCCACTTGGGAAGCCAGTACCCATGGCTCATTTTTCGCGGTGACGTTTGCGCCCACGGTCTTGGATTTGGCTTCGGATATAACCATGGTGGTGAAATACCGGTCTTCTTTTAGGATGCTCTTGGCCCATCTGACACGGAACATCGGGACCTTCTCTCCAGCGTAGCTCAGCTCCCAGATCTCCGCGATCCTTCCGTAGTATATGTCCTTGTCGTTACTGGTGTAGGATTCCATTGTTACCCCGGAGTTCTGATAACCATCACTCTTCATGTCCTTGTCCTTGGTGTAGAATGTGTATCCGTTGATATCATACGCCTCATAGGTCATTAGGTTGTGCTCGGCGCCCTGTGACAAGGCAAATATGAGTTGTTCTTCCGCGGAAGAATCTTCATGTAAAGGGTACGACAGAAGCTTCTGCTTGAACCAACGCGTGAAACATGAGTTGTGCTCTTTGATTATATCTCCGTCCGTCCTCTGTTGGCCTCGGTCATTGTACGTCTTCTCAATAAAGGTTTTATGCTCTACCACCCAAGGATCAACCACGTCTATGTGTTGTAGCGCGACTAGGTTTGCTCTTTCAAAGTCGGCGAGTCGACCCTCGAAGTCGACATGCATTTCGCAGCAACCCTCACGGTGACCCCATCCAGCGAGCCTGCCGAGGTGCCTGTTGACGGGCAGACCAACGGGGTTCTCGATTCCTAGATAATTCGTGCAGTAGGAGATGCACTCTTCGGTCAGAAAGCCCCTGGCTATACTTCCCTCTGGACGTGACATGTTGCGAACGTATCCTTTGATGACACCATTCATCCTTTCAAATGGCATCATGCTGTGCAGGAACGTCGGCCTGAGTTGGATGATATCCTCCACGTTATGGACCAGCAGATGCACCATAACATCGAAGAATGCGGGAGGGAAGTACATCTCAAGCTCGCATAGTATCACCACGATATCTTCCTGTAGCCTTCTGAGTTGCCTCACGCCAACCGACTTCCGAGAGATGACATCGAAAAAGTTGTATAGGCCAAATAGCGTTTCACGGACATGCGCGTCCATGATCCCACGGATTGCAACTGGAAGTATCTGCGTCATCAGCACGTGACAGTCGTGAGACTTCATCCTGCTGAACTTCTACTTCGCTGGGTCTAGGTATCTGCTTATCTTCCCCGCGTAACCGTAAGGAAGTTTTACTCCTACGAGGCAGGTGAAAAACTGCTCGATCTCCTCCTGACTTAGAGTGAAGCACGCGGGAGGGTAGTCATTTCCGGTCTTCTTGTCCTTTTTGCCTTTGCGACGACTTTATGTGTCCTGCTTCGCCTCATCATCATCATCATCATCATCATCATTAGCGTGAAGCTCCTGCCTGATGCCCATTGATTTCAAGTCTGCCCTTGCTTTCGGGCCATCTTTGGTCCTCTCTGGCATGTTGAGCAGGGTACCAAGCAGACTCTCGCACACGTTCTTCGTGATATGCATGGCATCAAGGCTGTGAGGCACACGGTGGATCTTCCAGTACGGCAAGTCCCAGAAAACAGACCTCATTTTCCATACCTTCAGCAGTGGCTCTGGCGCCTTTCGCTTCTTTCCCGGCTCTGGCGCCTTTTGCTTCTTTCCCGGCAGTGGGCGATCTTTCCAATTTTTCAACAGCCCGTCTATTTCCTCGCCGCTCCTCGTACGCGGGCGTCTTCGGAGTTCGGTTTCACCATCGAACAGATCCTTGTGTTTCCTCCATGGGTCATCGTCGCGAAGCCACCTTCGATGTCCCATGAACACGGTTTTCGAAGACCCGGGATCTCTATCTAGCTGGCGATACGTTGTGTCATCCATGCACCTGACGCATCCAGAAAATCCGTGGACCACCTGCCCCGCGAGATATCTGTAACCGAGATAGTCGTGCACCGTTGTGAGCGGTGCGGCTCTCATAGGGAAATACTCTGCGGCGTCCCACGTATTGGCTGGCGTTTTCCACACCGTTCTAGCTCCTCTTTCAGCAGCCCCAGATACAGATTGATGTCATTCCCTGGTTGTTTCGGCCCTTCAATTAGCATACTCATGTGAATGTACTTCCTCTTCATGCACAACCAGGGGGGAAGATTGTACATCCACACAAACACAGGCCAGGTGCTAGGTGTGCTTCTCTGGCTGCCAAACGGATTGACTCCATCGGTGCTCGCGCCCAGCACGATGTTCCTTGGATCCTTCCCAAATTCTGGGTGTTCGAAGTTCAATGCTTGCCACTGGCTCCCATCCTTAGGGTGACTCAGCATCTTGTCTTTTTTATTTATCTCCGGATCATTTGCGTCATCTTCTTGCTTCTTCTCCTCCCTATCCGCGTGCCAACGCAGGAGCTTTGCTACCTTAGGGTCCGCGAAATACCGCTGCAGACGAGGAGTGATCGGAAAGTACCACACCACTTTTCGAGGAGCTTTCTTCCTCTTCTTGTATCGAGTGACGCCGCACACCGGACATATGGTAGACTCCGTGTGCTCTCCCCGATAAATGATGCAATTGTTCATGCACACATGGTATTTCACGTGTGGTAAATCCAGAGGACACACGACTTTCTTCGCCTCCTCAAAACTGGTCGGGCACTTGTTCCCCTTGGGAAGGCTTTCGTGCCAGAATGACATGTTCTCATCGAAGCATGCGTCGGTCATTTTGTGTTTTACCTTCATCTCCAAAGCCATGAGCGTTACTTTCAGGCGGGTATCCTCGGGTCTGCATCCTTCATACAATGGAGTAACCGCGTCTATCTCCAGTTGATCCAGCTTGGCTTTCTCTCGGGCGGCAACTCTTGCGTTATTCGTCTGCTTGAGAAGCAGCTCTTGAATATGAGGGTCCTGCACCCAGCCCATCGATGGTCCATCATCGTCTGCTCCTTCGGCATCTTGATCTTCATGATCATGCCCTTCGTCTGCTCCGGCATCTTCCTCATCATCATGTCCGGCATCTTCTACATGATGACTATGTACAGCATCACCATCGTGATCATGTCGTGGAGATTCTTCGTCTTCTTGCCCGCCCGAGCCGCAGTGGTTGTCTTGCTGCCCTTCCTCATTTCTTGCCCGGCCCCCATGGATGACTTCATAGTCATCTTCATCACCTTGCCACCGATAGCCATCCAAGAAACTACGCAAGAGCAGGTGGTCCCGCACCTGCCCGGAATCCGGGTCCGCAATAAGGCTCTTCAGCTTGCATCTTCGACACGGACATCTTATCTCCGTCTCGTTCTTTTGAAGCATCTCGGCCTTCGCGAAGCTCAAAAACCTATTCACGATGACTTCGGTCATCGTGTGGACCATGGTCGCCTGCGGGGTAGAGCAAAACGATATTTTAGAACCAAGAAAAAATTTGGCATGACTTTCCCTAAAAATAGGACCAAAAAGAATGCATAGTGCCAAAATTCTCGCCGAAACGGAAATGAATCAACATTCCGGCAAAATATTGGCAACTATCGCATTTCAAATATCGGTACCTGCAAACACAAACATATATGCAACACCACAAACATATGCAACACCACAAACATACATAGATCTAGCTAGGCCACAAAAAGTGCATGTGCACATTGTTGGAGCGAGCTAGGGAGAAAAAAAGTAGATCTACAACATGAAGATAGCTTTCCCCTTACTTACGTATCAAAAAAAGGTAATTTCAACACTTAATTTTGATGAATCTATGGTGCAAATGAGGTGAGGAGGAGGAGGCAGCCGGCAAGCTTAGAGAAGGAGGTGGGGGGAATGAAGTGGGGAAAGTGAGTGTGTAGGTGTGGCTGTCCAAAAATATCTAGCTGGTCCCAGGTTACTAATGGCGCACCACACAGCCATGCGCCATTAGTAACCCAACATACTAATGGCGCACCACACAGACATGCGCCATTAGTAGTTTTGCAAAAAAAAGTAAAAAAAAATTATACTAATGGCGCACCGTGGCACAGTGCACCATTACTAGTTTAAACTAGTAATGGCGCACTATGCAACGGTGCGCCATTAGTAGTTTTGCAAAAAAGTAAAAAAAATACAGTAGTGGCGCACTCTATGGCTGGTGCGCCATTAGTAGTTCTAACTACTAATGGCGCACTCTGCCCGGATGCGCCATTAGTATGTTTGAAAAAATGAAAAAAAAACATTTTGTTACTAGTGGCGCACCGTGTGCCTGGTGCGCCATTAGTGTCTTCCACACTAATGGCGCACCAGCACATGGTGCGCCACTGCTATATAGTAGTGGCGCACCACATGACAGGTGCGCCATTAGTGTCCATTCCATCTATAGCCCTTTTCCTAGTAGTGACGGTTGGGTTATAATGGGAACCCCTTGATAGTTCGCTTTGAATAAAACTCATCCAGCAAGGCCCAACCTTGGTTTTACCATTCACCACCTAGCCTTTTTCCCTTGGGAGTCACGCATCCCGAGGGTCATCTTTATTTTAAACCCCCGGGCAGTGCTTGTCTAAGTGTTGGTCCGACCCAGAGCACCGTGCGAGGCCGTCCCTTGGCAACTTGGGTTACGTTGGCTCCCGTACGCTTAGCTTATCCGGTGTGCCCTGAGAACGAGATATGTGAAGCTCCTATCGGGATTTGTCGGCACAGCGGGTGACCTAGCTGGACTTGTTTTACCATTGTCGAGGATGTCTTGTAACCGAGATTCCGAGCCTGATCGGGTCTTCCTGGAAGAAGGAATATCCTTCGTTGACCGTGAGAGCTTGTGATGGGCTAAGTTGGGACACCCCTGCAGGGATTTGAACTTTTGAAAGCCGTGCCCGCGGTTATGGGCAGATGGGAATTTGTTAATGTCCGGTTGTAGAAAACTTGATACTTAACTTAATTAAAATGCGTCAACCGCGTGTGTAACCGTGATGGTCTCTTCTCGGCGGGGTCCGGGAAGTGAACACGGTGTTGGAGTTATGTTTGACGTAGGTTGTTCTAGGATCATTTCTTGATCATAGTTTCTCGACCATGCTTTTTGCCTTCTCTTCTCGCTCTCATTTGCGTACGTTAGCCACCAAATATGCTAGTCGCTTGCTGCAGCTCCACCTCATACATGTTACCCTTCCTATAAGCTTAAATAGTTTTGATCACAAGGGTGTGAGATTGCTGAGTCCCCGTGACTCACAGATACTTCCAAACACTAGTTTGCAGGTGCCGATGATACCGTGCAGGTGATGCAACCGAGCTCAAGGAGGAGCTCGATGAAGATCTCGTTCATTGTGTTGTTTCATTTCAGTTGATCAGTAGTGGAGCCCAGTTGGGACGATCGGGGATCTGTGTAGCATTTGGGGTAGTCTTCTTTTATTTTGGTTCCGTAGTCGGACCTTGAGTGTATTTGGATGATGTAATGCTTTATTCATGTACCGTGTGAAGTGGCGATTGTAAGTCAACTATGTATCTCTTTCCCCTTATGTATTACATGGGTTGTTTGCAAAGATTACCTCACTTGCGACATTGCTTTCAATGCGGTTATGCCTCTAAGTCATGCTTCGACACGTGGAAGATATAGCCACATTGAGGGCGTTACAGGATAGCAGCAGACGTAGGCCCAGAAGGCCTGCTTAGGAGAGGAGCTCAAGAGAGCTACCACACTGGGGCTTATAAACCAGTGCGGGCGCCCCTCGGCTAGTGAGGTGGGACTAAACTTGCCGCACCGCACCTACGCCAACGCACCACCTTTAGTAACGGTTGGTGGCTGGAACCGGTACTAAAGGGTGGGTCTTTAGTACCGGTTCCAGCCACCACCCGGTACTAAAGGTGTGCTCTTTCCACCGCTTGGCCTGGCCAAAACAGGCCTTTAGTATCGGGTGGTGGCACCAACCAGTACTAAAGGTGTCCCCTATATAACAAACACTTCGAAAAATTTCAGTTTCTCATCTCCCACTTCTCTCTGCCGCAGCCCCGTCCCGCGCCGTCGCCGCCCCTGTCGCGCCGTCCCCCGTCGACTCTGCGACTCCCCCGTCCTCGTCGCGTCGTCCCCGTCGACTCCGCGCCGCCCCCGTCGCCAGCCCGTCCCCGTGGCCGCACCGGCCCGTCGCCGTCCCCTCGCCTCGCCATCGCCGTCGCCTTGGATCGACCTC
>NC_057806.1:612238458-612291142 GCF_018294505.1 Triticum aestivum | reverse complement strand
AAGCCACCGCGCCGCTGGCGCCGGCCGTAGCTACTACACACGCGCGCGCACACACACACACAGTATACACACGCGCGCGCACACACACACACTACACGCGCGCACACACACACACACTTTTTCTGTATTTAGTTTTTAGTTTTTTCTGTTTTTCTGTTTTTCATACAAAGTTTTAGATGAGTTAATTAATTAGATAAGATTAATGTCAAATAGTATATAGAAATGTTAGTTATAATATATATAATGTCAAAGGTTTTTTCTGTTCTTTATACAAATGTTAGTTATATAGAAATGTTAGTTTTAGCTAGATGAATTAGATTAATTTCAAATTGTTAGACGATGATCGATGTTTCTTTAGTTTCTTATATTTTTAGTTATAAAATTTAGAATTTGCATATATGAAATCACAATCCATCATTTAAAAAATGTTACTTTACTTTTGCGGCATATAGTATTTATTGTCAATGATGCCTGGCCCGCATCCTCGCGTTGAACCATTCGCGACGACGTCCTGCTTCAGAGGACCCATGTTCGGGACTGGGCTCCGCCGGGCTGGCACTGGGAGGTGCTACCTTCAGGGGCGCGACGCTTGGTGAGGAACCCGGCCCCGGGTCCCGTCGTCGACCCTGATCTCCTTTGGTGGCGTTCGTGTGGGCCACTTTCGGTGCGGAGGGAGCCGGCCCCGCCGGAGGTGGTACGTCGCCGTGTCAGGGAGGAGGACAAGCACGTCCATCGCTACATACTGCTATGGACGTCAGGTTCTCCAATACCTGGCAGGTTCTTTGGGGAGATCACCCGAGCTATGATCCAGTGATGGTTCCTTCACTTTGGTTGTCCACCGCCCGCGCCTCAGGAACCGCGAGTGGCCTAGATTAATCTTTAGTATTCGATCTTTATTAGCTAGCTAGCTAGTGATGTATTCGATATATATTATTCGAGATTATATCTATTATTTGAGATGATGTATTCGAGATTATATTAGGTGATGCTTATTATGTACTATGATTGATTCAGTTTTTCCTTATTAATTGATTGCATCCATGCATTGTAATTTGAATACTAAATTATTTTATATTTCTTTTGGATTAGTTAAATAAAAGCTATGGCGGACAATACCGGCAAAGAGGGAGAAGAGACCCTGTTCGATATCATACGCTATCCTCGCGGGCCCGATGATGATCAGAATGAAGAAGATTATGACGGCTCCGGATATCTAAACAACACCGGGAGGGTGATATGATATTCGATCGCGACGACCGAATTGATGAAGTCATGAACTATGATTACTAGTCGTCAACCCGTGCATTCGCACGGGCACCTCAAAATAATCATGGTTGACCAT
Organism: Triticum aestivum; assembly: GCF_018294505.1. Lineage (NCBI taxonomy): Eukaryota > Viridiplantae > Streptophyta > Magnoliopsida > Poales > Poaceae > Triticum > Triticum aestivum. Next base: position 612,289,800 of record NC_057806.1, on the reverse strand, counting down.
ATTACATATGGTGAGCTAAACATATAACAGCTTCATAGAATAATTATTTTCCTTTCATACAAAAAAACATTATTATGAAGTATAGTATGAGCGATCGAGACTTCCTACTATGTAGCCGACTACTTAATTAAGAAATAAATCCACGTGAGAATCGGCGAAAAATGTTTGTAAAATCCACCCTACCAAACCAAATCAATTTGTAGATAGGATATGTAAACTGGAATTGCGGTGAAAATCATAAACAGAAGTATATAATGAGACTACCTAAAATAAATAATAAGTCTGAACTAAATTAATTTATAGTAAGACATGTATATATGGTCATATACGTGAATAATATATTGTGCTTATGACAGTCCATGAGCATTCATTTTATTCCTGAACAATATGAGTCTAATTTATATTCTTTTTCTAAATTATACTCTACCACATTACATTTTTGCAATGATAATACCGGATATGCCGAAACAATCTACAATTTTCCAATTTATACTATAGGTTAGACATGCTAATAATTATATTTTCACATGATTATTTCTGATACTTCGATTATAGTTGACATGTATTTATGGCTATATACTTGAAAACAAATTGTTCTGATGACCCCATGAGCATTCACTTTTTTCCTGAACAAAATAAGAGTCTAATGTATATTGTTTTCCTCAATTATACTCTACCACCTTTCATTTTTGTAACAATAATACCAGATATGCCAAAACAATTCTGACTATAATTTTCCAATTTATACTATAGGTTAGACATATAAATATGGATGAATACGCTAACAATTATATTTGCACATGATTAGTTTGTTACTTCGATTTTATGTGGATAAATTATTGTTTTATCCTAGAAACCATCACCACATGGTGGAACACAAACATTTCGTCCGTGCTGACAGCTTGGCTTAGAAGTCACTTCTATTCTTCTTCACGATCAAATCAGCATGATCATTGGCATGTGAATATTACATGGATTTCACTCTTGTGTGGCGGAGGACAGAAGATGAGTGACACATGAGAGGATTTGGATCAGTAGAAACATAAGAGCAGAACAGAGGCCCAACTATAAAAATATACTGACCCGCTGTCCTAACATCCTGCTAATCACATCTCATCATTATACGCGCACACGCATCTATGACCTGCAGCAAAGGGCATGTCCTGGTGGACTCGACCGTTGTGGTTGCGGCAGGATCCGGAAATCCTGGCCGTTCAGCCACACTTAGGCAGTACTTGATGGGTTGATTCATTGCTCTCGCAGTTGGAGTCGATGGTAGGCATGATTGTTCTTCTAGCTTACCTGATGAATTGCTAGATTTTATGCATTGGACAACGTCTAATGGCTGGCATCGATGACTGTAACTAATAAATATGACTGTAAAAATCATATATAGCTGCTGAGTAGGTTATATAACTGATGATTAATGTCTAGTTATATTTTATATTCGTGTGCTTTATCGAATCCGGATGATCCTGTTACCCTTTGGTACGCATGGTCAGACTGACCATCCTATAGATGTGCGGCGTGCTTTCACTCAAATCTACCATATCCCCCATCCGTATAGATCCCATCACCTAGCCATGAAATCAATAGTAGAACAATGGTTAGATTAATGTAATAATGATTTACTGATTTAGCATGGAACAAAAAGAATCAGATTGAAATTTAGCCGATCTATGCACGCATGTGTGCCTGCGCAGCTCCTTGTTGCTGGTGAGGGCTCGAGGCTATCATTCAACCTATGCCGACTGCACAGGCTAGCATCTTCTAAAGAACACACATATCAAATATTTTCATACAAAAAATTTATTTTAGTGAAAATTATGAAAGACGTAAAGCTTGAGGATGTAATATTTTATAGGAGTTGTCCTTAGGGAAAAAGGAATTATTATACCCTTCCAATTTCTTTCATTATATTATTGGAAGGGGATTGCCTCCCTACTAATCACTAGTAGAATGCCCGTGCGTTGCTACGGGCTATAATGTATATAAATGAATCAAATAAATGATTAAGGTCACCTCTATGGTCGAAGCTCATTTTTTCCTCGTACGTCCGGGCATGTTCGGACTTCAAACGGGCGCCCAACGGTCTCAAAACTCAACCGACTGGACAGTCCGGGCTAAACCCGGGCATGGGCAGCCCGGCCCGACGACACGGCCCGAAAAACCCGGGCCGGGCCAGGTCGGGCTTGACATTCAGGCCAGGCTCGGGCTTTGTTTTGCAGCCCGAAAGATAATTCGGGCCGGGCTCGATCTTCAATTTTTCTGTATTTCAGGCCGGGCTTTCGGGCTTCGGGCCGGGCTTGCACGTGCGCGTACTAAAAAACAGCATTCGGGCCGGGCTTTCGGGCTTCGGGCTTGATTTTGGGCCGGGATCGGGCTTGGAAATAGGGAGTATTTCAGGCTTCGGGCTGGGCTCGGGCTTGAGAAATGAAGGTCGGGCTTTTACAAGCCCGGCCTGAAACCCGGCCCGGCCTGACGTTTGCCCGGGTTTAGTACAGGCTGCCCCAAATCCATCTCATATATGGGGAGCCATGTCGTTGTCCGAACTATCCGCCATGTTATTTCCAACACGCGGTCCCAACACAACACAAAACCCCACACCATGAGGCACCCTTCCCTCATGTCGGACCCTCTCTCCTTCCAGCTCAGTTTCCCACCATAGCCTAATATTTCTCGCTGGAGCCCTCTACTTTATAACCGGATGAGACTCACCTCACTTTCGTCCTGGCGCCCTCTTCCCTTCATACCATACTTCCCCACGGACCACCAAGGAGGAGTGCCCCCACCAACCGCTTGCTCTCCGCCATGATCCCCTCCTCCCGTGTTCGTGCCGATCCGCCACGACCATCAAGGCGGAGGAGGCGTGCGCCGCCCATGACGACCCCAAGCCAAGAAGGCAAATTCGATGTCTCATGAGGCATTGCCATGTTGTAACATACAGTTGAATGTCATGCATTACCACAAAACAAAAATATGATGGCTGTTGTTGGGGATGCAACTAATACGCCACCGCGTCTGTTATTAACTATTAAAACAACAAACTAATGCATTTACCCTTCTATCCTAAAAAATATATTGTATGACCTGATCTAAAAAATATATTGTATGACCTGATCAAAAAAATATGACTGCCTTATCCAATTTGCCACTTTTTCTTAAGTAGGGAAAATATCCCGCTCACATTCGTAACTGAACAAATCAACCACAGCCTCCAACCCGCTCACTCTCAACTCTCACTCCTATCACAAAATCTACTAAAAAGAGATGTGAAGTATTTCTAAATCCCTGCCAAAAGAATATATATTACCAATAGTCCAGTACCGACCTTGTGAATTTGGTTTGTTATTCAAGTCATGGCCGCAACAACACTTTTTCTATTCTCTGTTCATTATGGAAATCAGCGTAAGTTGTGTTATCATCAGAAAATGATCAGATTTCAAAGTTATTTATCCAATTATCTTTCATATTCGTATTGACATTGTGCAGTTTCCTTGCAAATGTGTATCTTTGGATGGCCTTTAACTAAGTACATTCATATATAATGCTCTAGCACCACGTTGGAAGTTATAGCAATGCTTCATAATTTGATATTGGCTTATGGCAAAGTATTACATCGCCAAATTATAACGACAATAATTTTATGAACCGAATTAGCAACATCAGTTTTAACAGCAGAGTAAAAACTTGTTATTAGCGAGTTTCAAATGAAAGAATAGTCAGGGTAGACATCAAGCGATGAACAAGCATAATATTTGTTCGTTTCCACTTGAAATTTGTCATATCAAGTGTCTTGCCTGCATCGATAAGACTTTTGGACTTCCTTCAGTACAAACATCAATACTCTGCATAAAGTAGCAGCAGTGATAAATGATAATCAACATTTAAAAGTTCCATAAAGGGACATGATGAAAGCTCACAAAACACTAACCTGATAGCAATTGTATCTGATGACAATATTATTGTGAGTGAAAAGAAAAAATATTAGTTATCGTTGTTTCTGTCTGCCTCCCCAACAAATGAAACCTGAGGAGTCATATCGAGTAAGAAGTTCGGCATTGACTGGGTACTGTTTGGATTGAAACCCAATTATAGGAGTCATGCCAAAAAAAACTGGTCGCTGCTTTCATTCTGCGTCCACGGACAGGCGAAACAGGGGCAGGGGAATCGTTCACCAAAATATCTGCACGCACCATCTCTGGCGAGGTGGGCCTGGGTATAAACTAAATGGCCCCTCAGCTTTCCTGTTTAGATTTCTAAACTGGACCAATTGTTAACATACATTTGGATCATTATCATGCTCTTCACCGTCGTCTTCTTGAGCACGAGATCTGATATATGGATTGAGGTAAAATATTTAATCGTCTTGCTGGGGCTGAAGGCGAGCGGCAAGAAGTGGGGGTTGAACTGTGGCTTGGAAGAGCACTATGTATAATTTGCATTTGATTCAATTGGAAATTTCATGGCTGTGGGTGAGAGTTTCCTCGTGTGATGTGACCCTTAAGAAAACATATAATTTCTTAGTGCTCCTAGAGAATCATAGGACATAATCAATGTATTAGTTAGCATAAGAGAAGAATCACTGCATCACAAATGTATCTACAGAGTACAGACTGACCTTGTGCCTCTCATTGACAAGGAGCTTGCAAGAAGACACAATTGAAACTGGTGCCCCCCATGACAATAACGTTCTTGGAGTTTGCAGCTGTTGCCGTGACATTCATCCTATTTTGTGAAAGAGAAAATTGGCAACGATGTTTAGGTTTGCCATCGCTGTATTCATGCTTATCTTTCATAGAAAGAAAACAGCAAAACAATTCCAAATCTCCGAATATCTGCTATTGTGGTGTTGTGCATGAAATTATTAGCCATCCCACTGTGACCAGGGAGAGATATATACAGTACCTGGTGAGTTTATCAAGAAGGAATAGTAAAGTAAGTGAAACAAAACAAACTGAAAGGTTTCTTAAAGTTGAACAGGAAATAATGGACAAAGAAGCTTGAAGCCTTTTGAGCCGACTAAAATTAATTGAATATTTACCATTAGAAGTTGAAGGCAGATCTGAAATTTAGTGGGTAGTGGCAAGGAGAACAACTAATGATAAACTAAATCATATACATCACATCACGTTCAGCAATGTATCCTCACTATTGAGATTTTTATACTACAAAATTTTCCGAAATTGTTAAACATAGGATACAAACTAACAGATATGCTCCCGTACACGGCACACCCTCCCTTAAAAAAATCTATAACCGGGTCCTCCTTGTCCTATGGGTTGACTCCTATGTACTAATTGCTTCAGAATGCAATTACATGACATGGGGTGGGATACCACGTACTATACCTTGTGGGGATATGTGAAAGCAGTCAAGAGTACCACAGAGGTGGCGCCAAGCGAATCAGCGGTAGAACGGGATGAACGATCAATTATTCAATTCAGAGATTGCCGCCTCGTTCGTCAGGACACACTGTGAATCTGGAGCACAGGCAGGGGTTGCGGCCTCCAGGCGATTCGGGCCATGACGTGTTGACGACAGGGGGTTGCGTCCTCCAAGGTATACCTTATATTAGCCTCGCCGTGTATGCTTCTTCACCACCGCGGACACTGCCGTTAGTTGGTGCACGACGCAGCAGTCAAGGTGATCGCCAGGGCGGCCTGGCTCCTTCGAATTTCTCTACCAGACAGCGTCGCCCTGCTCCTTAGCCTCCCCTCCATGACCGCAATGCCAGTTCATTGCCCCCAGGCGCCATGAACGGTCGCAGCATAGGCTCGCCGGATTGGCGGTGGTGGCCTAGAACATCTAGGGCTACTCCATGCGAGGGATCTCTGCGGTTTGACGGGCGAGTCGCTAGTAAGGGTGGACACGGTCCGGGCCGGTCCGGTCCCGGTCCGAGCCGTCGTTTGGACCGGCCGCCGGCGGTCCGGTCCGGACCGGACCGAGCAGTGCAGCGGTCCCGATTTCAGGGACCGGACCGGCGGACGTGAAGCTCGATGCGGACCGGCGGTCCTCACGGTCCTAGCGATGTCCAGTCACTACCATGTGGTCCCAAGATGTCGGAGAAGCAGCACGGTCGCCGGAGTCGGAGAAGATGCACATGATGCGCGGCGGTGCGAGGGAGAGGCGTCGGAGAGAGAGGGAGAGGCGTGGCCGCGCAGGGGAGAGAGAGTCGCGAGGAAGAGGGGGTTGTTGTGGCGAGGTGGAAGACGTGCGCGAGAGCCGGCTGGTAGAGGTAGACGACGTGCGCATGTACTTAGCAGTTTTCGCTGTTGCATCTATCATGTGCATGTGACCATGATTATGCGTGTACAGCCTTGCCGTGATGTGTGGATCAAATTGGACGTGGAGTTAATTGCGGATGGCATGGTGATTCTCGGATCGAACCTGTTCCTTTCGTTAGTCACGATTAAAAGGAAACAACGGGTGGAGTCCATATACAGAACAAATAGAGAGATTTAGACTGAAAAGTAAAAGGAAACAACAGCGTGAATCATGGATGGTTGTTATTAGATGAGATTGAAAACAAACGGAGAAATTTCTGTAGACTCCTGTGGGCAGTTATCTGTAGCAACAAATAATCGTGGGATTGCGCCGTGGCAGCGTAAATCTCGTTCTTTCTATTTTCTCCCGACTGAATAAAAGGAAAAGAAGGCAGCGCGTAACGTGGGTCTTCATCTATCTCTTCCGGCCGTCGCGTGAAAGGAGGCGGATGACCGCGTGAGCACGATCTGCTTGTGCTTCTTCTTCGGTCCGACCGAGCGGACCGGGCTTTAACCGGACCGGACCGAAGATTTTTCGGTCCATATTTCACAGACCGGACCGGGTGTTTTTTCGAGCGGGCCAGGACCGAGCTGGGCGGGACCGAGCGGGCATGGTGAACATCTAGGGCTACTCCATACTGAATGGCAGAGCAAACAAATCGAAGCAAGCATGCCTGAACCAAACAGAGGTGGACTCCATCGATCAACCAGACAATTATCGCAATGATCGGATGGATTGACTGGAGAGATGGATGTATGGACGCAAGATGTACCTCGAGCATGCGCCAGATGGAGGGGTCGACGACTCGACGGCCTTGACGGCGCCGTTGTTCCACTCGGAGCGGCGCTCCTCGGCGTCGAGGAACTTCATGCGCACCTGCACGCCGGGTGCCCAGGCGCCGATCAGCGCGTCCTCCACCTCCTGCTTGGGCACGACGAACTCCCCGGCGCCCTGGCGCGGGTAGTAGGTGACGGTGAAGAGCGTGCCCTCTGCCGCGAGCCGCACGGCCTCGTCCACCTCCTCGGGCGGGACCCGCGCGCGCGTTGCGTGGCCGGTGCTCGGCGCCCTCGGACGCCTGCTGGGAGACGGCAGGGTACCTGGGCGCGCGGCGGATCCCGGTGAGCAGCTCCCCGTTGGCGCGGCACATGAAGACGACGGCGTCCCCGGCCATGAGCAGCTTGGCGTTGACTAAAATGGCATGATTTGGAACAAAGGCGCTGGGTGTTTCCTTACTTTGACGGTGGTTCGAGGGGATCATGCGAGGGGATGAAAGAACTTACATTTGGTGGGAGGGGGCATCGATGGGGCACCAATGAGGTACATAAGAAAGGTAAGAATCGATGTGTTAGGAAAGTTAGGATTTTGAATTGATTTTCATGAAAATAGGGTTTTAATGTTTGTAATGTGATTTCTGTACCTGCCTGTTTGTGACGGTGTCTGGTTAGTAAAGTTTGTAAATGTTAAGAAAGTTTTTATTGGGAAAGTTTGTAAATGTTAAGAAAGTTTTTATTGGGAGGGTGAAAAAAATCAACGTGAGGATATGATGATGGAAGGAGAGACCAAATTAAACCAAACAAAAATAAACCAGACGAAAATAAACCGGACGAAAATAAACCGTGGACGCAATCCTACCAACTCAGTCATTAGGAGTAGAGATATGCGTTCCTGGTCCTTGGATAAATATTCAACATATAGTAGTACTATCTTATTAAGAACATCAAGCTAACATGTGAATTCATGGATGCAAAAAAAGGCACTCTTGAAAAAGCAGCTGCTATATAGTATACTGAGCTAGAGAGAGCACTAATTCTGAATGTTCTAAGAGCAATGAAATGACTAACTGACATCTCTAAAGCTAAAAATAATACACGAAACTATAAGGGACCGCTGTTAGCAGTAATAAAGAGTGCGGAATTTGCATAGGGTACCAGTAGAGCAATAGAGCTGATATAACCTTAGTCTGCTATGTGATGCAAGTATTTTTATTGTCGATGAGAATAAACTTAAAATTCCATTAGAAAATCCGCAGGTTTGGAATGAACTGAACTTAATTGATGCGGGATATATATATAAATATCACCCAACGCAATTTGCTTTACACAAAGAAGTCAAAGAGAAGGGGAAATTACATTACGATTCAGAAGAAAAAACTCACTCTGATCCCAGTTAGAATAGCAGGAAAATATCATATGAATTTTCTTCTTTGTGTCAATCCAGAGCCTTTTTCCTGTACAATAGGAATACTGTAACTGAAAATATATGAAGCTGATAGGTTGGATTCTCGTAATGTATGGCCAAAGAAAAAATGATTCAATATTACCACACAGATAATCAGAACTTTAATTAGCATTTATTTTAAGAAACATACAATATGTTGTTTCTATATACATAAAAAATATCAATAAATTTGGCTGTCTAATATGGGTTAAGATAACAAAACATCTGAAATTAAAGCCTCCTATAAAAAAGTGAGTGGTTTGTCTCTGATATACAGATTAGAGTTCTCATAGATACAAATGTATGCAATTGCTTTTTGCTTGATCAAACAATTGGGATCGGACCAAGACAATTTTGTGTTCGTGAGAGGATTTAATAGCCAGAGAATAGACTTACACCACCTATCATCTACTCCACTTTCTCCAGTTGGCAGCATCTGCAGCAAGAGAGGGCAGTGTGATCTAGTTAAAAGTGGCGCCAATAAACCTCCTCATGTGCCACACCAACAATCTCGATGTTGTGTTGCAGTTTGGAGGGTGGTTGGAACTTTAAACATGAAGAGATTCAAACATCAGAGAAGAAGGGATTGGTGAGAAGCCAGATTGAATTGTGGCTTCCATGCAACTTTGGTGTACAGGACGACCTGGCAAAGAGCCATGCGGGAGCTTATATTCTGCGGCCTCTACTAAATCCACAAAGGAATTGAGAGTTGAGACCCCTGATCTAAAAAAACAGGTGATTGAATCATACCAGAGGAAGATCCATATGTGGGGTGTCCTTCTGCGCCTCTTGGCTCTTGACGAACAGATCGAGGGCTCAATGCTGCCATGAACAGGGCGGTGTGCTGGAGGAGGAAAAGCTGGATAAGACCATCGTATTTAACAACAATAGTTATAAAGAGAGGAGGAGGACTGGAGTTGCTGAGTAATGACTCACATCGCACAAACGCCCGGCTGCCATGCACGTACACATAGCCAAACTTATTCCCAAAGCAGGTTGATCTATTCTGGCTATAGATACATCAGTAGATAGGTATGCACAGCCGTACAGGTAACAGAGATTTCTTCCAGCAGGCACGCATGAGAGGCACAATTGGTAGCAATAGGTTTTCTTAATCTTACATGCTTGCAGCTTCGCCTTGGAAACTGCCACGATCATGCATGGAGGTCAACCTAAACATATACATGCACAACGTCCTGATCCAGCATGCACTTGATTAAGCTTTGTGGACAGAAACGAAACACACGCGGACGGAACATGATGTGATTTACTCTAGCAATTAGGTTAGAGGATGGGAGAGAGATCAGGTGGAGGAGGATTTGTTGGCCGTGGCTGTAGAGGCTTGCGCCTATAGCCAATTTAGATGGATATGGGCGGCGGGTACATGACGTGAAGAGAGAGGTTAGGGAAAGATCAACCTGTCGTGCACAACATTAGAAAGATTGAGATTGATACTTCCTAAAAAAAAGATTGAGATTGGTGCCTGAAAAAAAATCAGATTGAGATGTGATTTTTGGAGCATTACAAAGATTGAGATTGATCCTTCCTCAGAAAAAAAGATTGAGATTGATTCTTCCTCAAAAAAAAGAAGATTGAGATTGATCCCTCAAAAAAAAAGATGGAGATTGCGATGAGATTTTTTTTTCTTCTGTTTAGATTGAGATTGACCCTTCGAAGGAAAAAAATATAAAGATTGGGATGAGTTTTTTTTCTTCTGTTTTCAGGTTGATCTACACCGTAATAATTTGGTCCCACCAAATTAACGGCCCGTAAATTCTAATTAACGTGGGATTTTCTAGGGAGTCTAGGATGATATTGATGACGAAGAAAATGTTGATCTTGAAACAATAAAGACTGGTGAGGTATATTTATATAAGCAGGCATCTGGTGATCATCACATGTTTTAAATGACTTGAAGATATATTAATGAATCGATCTTTCTTCTTTCAGCCTTCAGGATCGAGCAAATCTTCAAGCAGCAGGAAACGAGGCCCGAACAAAAAGTTGAAGGAGGGCGTAAAGTACAATATCGAGGCCATCAAACCTAATGGTGAACCATTAGAGCCTAAGAAGATTGCGGACAAGTTCATTCATCAGTGTGGAGTTCTTCTGAAGGACCAACTCCCGATCTCCCTTCAAGAATGGAGAGAGCCAGCAAAGCCACGTCCAGATCTTACTTTTGTCGACGACAGACAAAAAGTTCTGCTTTGGGAAACTCTCATGGAACATTTCACCCTACCAGATCATTTCACATATGCAGATGTGGAGAAAGTCAAGGATGCTGCTCTTAGGAAGATGGCGGTTGAATTCAACAACCACAATGTTGGGGATATTACTGCTGGGCGTAAACCGGCCTATCTGGGCTGGGTCAACTTCATCAGTAGTTCCAGAAGTGATAAAGCCCAAGAAGGCAGATGAGGGCCTAAGGCCCGTAGCCGGTTCAAGACTTGTAGCTGTAAACCGGAATTTGTATATAAACTTGTATTGTAAGTTAGGAATAAGGAGAGACCAACCCGGATACAAATATCGACCGGTGTTGGGACTCTGTGAACCGACGGGTGTCACCCGTGTATATAAGGGGACGACCTGGCGGCGGTTCAAGGACAACAGACAACAACTCGAGACATAGGCGAAGTTTGTTTGCTCCCTAGTCATCGAAACCCCATCAATTCCATCACAACTAGACGTAGGCTTTTACCTTCATTGAAGGGGCCGAACTAGTATAAACTCTCTTGCGTCCCTGTGTCCGCTTTAACCCCTTCAAGCTAACCCGGCGCGATGGCTCCACGACTAAGTCCTTTCTCTAGGACATCTGCCGTGACAAAACCACGACAGTTGGCGCCCACCGTGGGGCAATCGCACGATGGTTTCCGGTTCTTGGAGGGCCGCTTTGAAGGACTCAAGGGCTACGCTGTAGGCCGGATGACTAAGAGTCATCGCGGCAAGCTCTACATCGACGACGTAGGCTGGGGCCCCGAGGCCGGCTCAATTGAGTACGGGTACCGGGTCCCCTTTGGTAGCATTCACGTTTTCATTGGCAAGATCGGTGAACTGGGCCCTGAGCCGGACATCTGCACCGACCTCGTCGAGACGGCTCAGCGTCCGTGATCCGCCCGGGTTAAACCGGCCATGAAGCGTGCCTTCGTGGGAGTCATCCATGGAGGAAGTTATGAGGACGGATCAGAATTTCGCGGCGCGGCCGTCGTTTGTTCCGGTGATGAATCTTCGACCGGAGAAACCGAATCTCTTTATCAGTTACAAGATGGCCGGATTGGGAGCTGTTCCGATGGCGACAGTATTCCGGACCCCTCTGATCTGCCCAACCGGGTTGGAATATTCATGGCCGGAACACAAGCAGCGCTTCATTCTTCGACAGCTGCGGCAACGATCTCCGGTTCAGCAGCGGCGACGGCTGCCGGGGCAGGAGGCCCTGTGCGCCCGCCGGCTCAGGTTCTATCAGAACTATTTGATGCGTTGGTTGTGCTTATGGCGGAAGTTAATCCGCCGGATCAGGACGTTCACAACACGGAGATTGCAAAGGTAAAGGAACAGATCACCCAGGCAAATCTGGCGGCTGAGGACACCAGGATGGCCGCAGAGCGGGCCGCTTTAGACGCACAGGCCTACAGGCTTATGTTGGACCAGAGTGCGTCGCATGAAGTCATGAGGAGGAAGCACCGATCCCGCTTACCTCCGGTTTTTGAGGCCAGAGACTTTTTCAACACTCCAGGACCAAGAGCCGGCAATCCGCTGGAGGGAAACCGGGCAGAAGCCCCTAGGACCGGTGCACCGATTCAGCCTCGTCAGATGGACCCGCCTTGTCAAAACACCGTTATATCTCAGGTTGCTTTAACACCTCCGGGTCACTACTCCAACCCAATGGACAATCTTGTTGCTGCTGCTGCACGGCTGGAGGCCATTCCAATTGAGGGTGACTCGCCGCAGGCAATAGAGACGCGATGGGTCAAGGAACTTCTGAGGACAGCTTTGGCCCAACAGGAAGCGTACTCGTACAGCCGCGACCGAATCCACTCGACCCCCCGTCCAAGCCGGAGCTATAGCAGACATATGGATGAACCAGCAGTGTCGAGTAATGAACGACGTGGGGCACCCCATGACAACAACCCGGCGGGTGGTGCTGATAACGCTCAGGGAGTGGTGGACCGGGCCCGCGCGCGCAAGGAGGCCGAGTTAGCCACATAGCATCAGGCTCGGCAGCTCACGCCGGTTCGTCCAACCACCTTGACTGAACCTGGTGTTACTTCTAGTTCTTTGGGGGTGCCTTGCCTTATCCCCACTTTACGCAATGTGCGCCTGCCCAAGGATTTCAAAGGCCCGCGCAAGGTACCAAATTACATGGCGGATCAACCTCCAGAGACATGGGTGGAGAGCTATGAGATGGCCATGGAGATGCTTGATGTGGATGACATGGCGTGTGCGAAATACTTCACCATGATGCTTGAAGGAACGGCCCGTACTTGGTTAAAAAACTTGCCGGCTAATTCTATCAGTTCATGGGCCCAATTACGAGCCCGGTTTATCAGCAATTTCAAGGATACCTGTAAACAGCCTATGTCGATAGTGGACTTAGCTGCATGCGTCCAGGAGAAAGGAGAATCAACGACTCATTGGGTGCGCCGGGTTTCACAAGTGTTGCACTCCTCAGAACGCATCAACGCTGACACCGCAGTATTAACCCTAGAAGGCAACTGCCGGTTTGGGCCCCTGAAGCTGAAGTTGGGACGGATGAAGCGTCATTGCACCGACATGGGGACCCTCATGGCCGCTTTGGTGAAATATGTTGATTCTGATAGTACCAAGGATCCCGAATCTGATGATGACAAGACAGGGAAAGGGAAGAAGAACAGTAGCTCCAAAGGTCAGCAGCATCACTGGGCAGGCAATGGTGGTGGAGGCAAGCGTAAAGCGGATGGTAACATGGACTTTGTGGCTAATACCAACGCACAGGACAATGGCCAGCGACACAAGGGTAGACCGAAAAATCGTAATGGAGCACCCAATCCTAACCCAAACCACCTAAACTATCTGCTAAGCCAGCCCTGTCCAAGACATGGGACGAAGGAGGCGCCAGCAAACCACCTTTGGAAGGATTGCTTTATTATGCAGGAGTTCAAGAATTCTAATAATTTCCGGTATGATCATGAATCTGGCGGTGGCTCAGGATCCGGGCCGGTTTATGGTGGAGGAAGTTCCGGTTCAGGATTCAATGGTAATCCGGGCGGACATAATGGTCAACATAGTCAGAACAACCAGGGTGGTTACAACCAACAGCAGCAACAGTCAGGTTACCAAAGCAACCCAAAGCAGTTGAGTAGTGGGCAGTACCATGTCTTCACCACTAGCTTGGACAAGCGAGACCGGAAGGTTCAGAGGCGGGCGGTCAACTCTGTTGAACCGGCCATACCCCATTATCTACGTTGGTCGGAACAACCAATCATATGGAGCAGAGAGGATCACCCTCCCCAGGTCGATAATCCGGGTCAGTTGGCTCTAGTGGTGGCGCCTCAGGTGGGAGGTTATAAGTTCACCAAGGTGCTCATGGACGGAGGGAGCAGCATTAACATCCTGTATTATGAGACCTTCCGTCTTATGGGACTAACAGATAAAAATCTCAAACCATCTAATACAGTGTTCCACGGCATAGTGCCAGGCAGATCAGCGTATCCCGTTGGTAAGATAGCTCTGGACGTGGCCTTTGGGGATGACCATGATTCCAGGTCGGAGACATTGACGTTTGAAGTGGTGAAAATCCAGAGTCCATATCACGCCCTGTTTGGGCAACTGGCTTACACCAAGTTTATGGCACGGCCCTGTTATGTGTATTTGCAGCTCAAGATGCCGGGTCACAGGGGGACAATAATGGTTCACGGAAGCCGCAAAATCGCTTTGGAATGCGAGGAAGGAGATGCGGCTTATGCAGAGTCGGTTTGTGCCACCGAGGAGTTGAAGTACTATAAAGACAATGTTGATCCGGCGGACATGACTCCGTTGAAGAAGCCAACTACGGAGCATGATCCGGCCCTGAAGTTCAAATCGGCAGCAGAAACTAAGCTTGTTGACTTCGTACCTGGCGATTCGTCCAAGCAGTTCAGCATCAGTGCCAACTTGGATCCGAAATAGGAAAGCGCGCTCATCGAGTTCATCCGTGAGAATCGGGACATTTTTGCATGGAAGCCCTCTGACATGCCAGGTGTACCGAGGCAAACCGCTGAGCACACACTTAATGTGGATCCTAAATATAAACCGGTGAAATAGTTCCTCCACTGGTTTAACGAAGAAAGACGCAAGGCGATTGGAGAAGAGGTAGCCAGGCTCTTAGCAGCTGGCTTTATTGTTGAAGTTTTTCACCCTGAGTGGCTTGCCAATCCGGTGCTGGTCCTCAAGAAAAATGACACCTGGCGCATGTGTGTGGATTACACAGATCTTAATAAGGCTTGTCCAGCAGATCCTTTTGCCCTCCCCCGTATTGATCAAATTATTGATGCTACGGCGGGTTGTGAGCGTTTAAGTTTTTTGGATGCGTATTCTGGCTATCATCAGATCAAAATGGCAGTTAAGGACCAGGAGAAGACAGCATTTATAACTCCCTTTGGAGCCTTCTGCTATGTGTCTATGCCCTTCGGGCTCAAGAGTGCCCAAGCAACTTACCAACGGTGTGTACAAAATTGTCTTCACAAGCAAATTGGCCGTAATGTACATGCTTATGTGGATGATATCATGGTTAAGTCCAGGGAGAAGGAGACTCTGATTGATGATTTGAAGGAAACCTTTGATAACCTGAGAACATACAAGATGATGCTTAATCCGGACAAGTGTGTCTTTGGTGTACCGGCGGGCAAGCTATTGGGTTTTCTGGTGTCCAACAGGGGAATTGAGGCTAATCCGGAGAAGATCACGGCTATCACCTCCCTGGCTAAACCGAAATGTATCAACGATGTTCAACGCCTGGCAGGCCGGATTGCCGCGTTAAGCCGGTTTATCAGTCGTCTTGGTTAGAAGGCAATCCCTTTGTATCAGATGTTGAAAAAAACGGATCAGTTTGTTTGGAGCTCCGCCACTAATGAAGCATTTGAGGACTTAAAGCGGCAGTTGGCCAATCCACCTGTGCTCGCCGCTCCCATTGACAAGGAGCCGTTACTGCTATATGTTGCCGCTAATGCTCGGGCGGTCAGTGTGGCTATTGTGGTGGAGCGAGAGGAGGCAAGCAAGGAGCATCCGGTTTAACGACCGGTCTATTATATCAGCGAGGTGCTAATCGAGTCCAAGCAAAGGTATCCGCATTGGTAGAAGCTGGTGTATGGAGTTTTTATGGCAAGCCGGAAGCTTAAACAATATTTCCAAGGGCACCCAATTACGGTGGTCAGTTCTGCTCCTTTGGGAGATATCATCCAGAACCGGGAAGCAACTGGCCGGATTGCAAAGTGGGCCATAGAGCTGGGGCCGTATGGTTTGAAGTATATGCCTCGGACAGCGGTTAAGTCTCAAGCACTTGTTGATTTCATCAATGATTGGACGGAAATGCAAGCACCTGAAGAAAAGCCGGATCACACATATTGGACCCTCCATTTTGACGGATCCAGGCAACTGGAAGGCTCGGGGGCTGGAGTCGTATTAACTTCCCCACGAGGTGATAAGTTTTGTTATGTTCTCCGCTTAATGTTCCCTTGTACTAACAATGCAGCTGAGTATGAAGCCTTGCTCCATGGTCTCCGGATGGCTAAGGAGATGAATCTAAGTTGATTTAAGTGCTTCGGTGACTCGGACCTTGTGGCTCAGCAAGTGTCTGGCACTTGGGACTCCAAGGACCCACTCATGGCAGCATATCGTCGTGAGGTGGATACTGTTGCAGGTTATTTCAAAGGCTATCAGGTGGACCACGTGGACCGGCGGAAAAATGAAGCGGCGGATGCTTTAAGCCGGCTGGGCTCTCAGCGCAAACCGGTCCCGCCCAATGTTTTTCTGGATGTGCTGCACAACCCGTCGGTCAAGATCCCTGGTGAAGAGGATTTGGCTATTCCTGATCCGGAGGCTCAATTGGTGGCGGCTCTTCATGTTATTCCGGATTGGACGCTTCCTTACCTGGCGTACAAGAACCGGGGCGAGTTGCCAGAGGATGAGATTCTGGCCCGGTAGATAATCCGGCGATCCAAGTCCATGGCTATCATCAACGGCGAGTTGCATCATTGCAGTGTATCAGGAGCTTTTCAACGCTGCGTGTCTCCTGAAGAAGGCCGTGAAATTTTGCGTGAGATCCACGAAGGAGATTGTGGTCACCACGCCGGTTCAAAGTCTCTGGTGGCTAAAGCGTTTCGCCATGGCTTCTATTGGTTAACTGCTCATGCTGATGCGGAGGATCTGGTCAGACGATGTGATGGTTGCCAAAGGTTTTCAAGACGTGCTCGTGTATCGGCTCAAGAATTGAGAATGATTCCAATTATTTGGCCGTTTGCGACTTGGGGGATGGATATGGTTGGGCCTTTCAAAAGGTCCAAAGATAAGAAGACCCACCTCCTGGTAGCGGTTGACAAGTTTACAAAGTGGATGGAGGCAGAACCTGTTAGCAAGTGTGATGCGGCCACGGCGGTTTAGTTCATCAAAAAGGTGATTTTCCGGTTTGGCTTTCCGCACAGTATTATCACAGATAATGGTACCAATTTGTCCAAAGGTGCTATGAAGGAGTTCTGCAAACGGGAGCACATCCGGCTCGATGTTTCATCAGTGGCACTTCCACAGTCCAATGGTCAAGCAGAAAGAGCTAATCAAGAGATCTTGAGAGGCATCAAGCCCCGGCTCATGGTTCCTTTGCAGAGAACGCCGGGTTGTTGGGTAGAAGAATTACCATCTGTGTTACGAAGCATCAATACAACACCCAACAGATCAACAGGATACACACCGTTCTTCATGGTTTATGGAGCGGAGGCGGTTCTCCCCAGTGATATCCGTCATGACTCACCTCGTGTAATGGCTTATATTGAAGCGGACAACGAGACAGCACGGCAAGATGCTTTGGACCAATTGGATGAAGAGCGTGACATCGCAGCCGCCCGATCAGCGATTTACCAGCAGGATCTTCGTTGTTATCACAGTCGCCGAGTCAGAACCAGAACCTTTCAGGAAGGAGATTTGGTGCTTCGGCTCATCCAAGATCAGACTGATATGCATAAGTTATCCCCACCTTGGGAGGGGCCTTTCGTGGTCAGCAATAATCTGCACAACGGGTCATACTATCTGATCGATATTCGAGAACATAAGGACTCACATACATCAGAGGAGGAGACCAACAGGCCGTGGAACATAGCTCATCTTCGGCCTTATTATACCTGAGCCATTGGTTCTACTTATGTACATATTACAACGATGTATATATTAACTATAATAAACTGGAACCTCAGCTAAAGCGGGGTATCTGTTCTTTTACATCATGTGTGGTTACACGGAGTTGTTCTAAAGCGGCTTTCGGTTTACCCCTTGAGTTCGCTTTGCTAAAAGCATCGTGTTATATCACTTGGAGGATTGGTCGTGTCCGAACCAATACCATGCCTCTTGATAGGCGAGAGCCATCAGATCACTTGGGGACTTGGTCATGTCTGAACCAATCATGCCTCTTGATCGGCTTAAGGCCACAGAATCACTTGTGGGCTTGGTCGAACCCGAACCATGACCATGCCACTTGATCGGCATAAATGCCACGGTTTCATTTGGGGACATGGCTGACTAGAACCATAGTTACACCTAACGGGAGCTTGGTCGTGTTCGGCCATGGTAACACCATCTGATCAGCTCAAATAAACCTTTTTTGCAACGTTTTGTCATTGCACTTGATTTACACTTTTCTTTGAAGGGGGGTTTTTGCTTTTTATTGCGTTTTTTAAACCGACAAAGTTTTTAACCAATCCATTGACGGAACACAGTTCACGTCAATCCGGAGAATATTTGCCCGGTTTGATCCTTGTTGTTAACATCCTCTTACGGAGTAACACGATGTTTATTATAACCCGGCACGGTTTACATGGTAAACCAGAGTTATATATATACAGGAGCTGTTATCTCCTCAATAGTGTGGGTTTACAAAACTCCGCTTCAAGATTGGCCAAGCCAACTTCACGCTCAACGATGGCAGGTATTATGTATCTCAAAAATTTGAGCATATACTTAAAATTTTGTTTTGGATGTTTTGATTTCATATTTGCAGACATCATATTCCGCCTCACGGTACAACCGCGGTGGCACTTGACGAATTTATCATTTCAGAAAGTGCTTTGGAAAGTTCATCACCACAGGAAGAACAAATTATGCACGAAGGCATATCAACATCAAAAGTATCAGCTAGCCTATTACAAGGCAACATGGTGCCCATAATAATATAATTGTTTTTCGCAAAGGAGAGGCAGTTTTAAAACCGGCTTCCGGTTGAAGCTTGGTCACCAGCCTGGCCTGATGGTTGTGGGTCATCTTGCGCCGCTTCAGCCTCCGTTTCTCTACCCAGTGGCTGGAAATCCACAGTTGTCCAGTCGATTCCCATTAATGCTTGAAAAACAGCTTCATCATGGATCAGCAATGACGGGTCAATATCGGGAGCGTAAGTATGCTTACGGATTGGAGGGATCAGATTTTCCGATTCATGGATTGGTGCAGCTATTCGCTTGTTCTGACTGTCATATTGGGCTTGATAATGAGACAAGTCTGCTTCTTCAGCTAATTGACAAGCTAACGGACGTACCTCCCGGTTTATTGCTCGCAGATCCGCTTCACCAAATTCTGACCCGTCTTCCTTCAAGCTGGGATAGCCCAGAGCAGCTTCAATAGGATCAAAATCCGGCACCCAGGCTTTTGCCCAGATTAAGGCATTGATTGCACCAGTTCGAGCAGCAGATTTCTTCAGCTCTTCAACCCGGGCAGGAAGCACCGACAGTTTCATTAGAGTATATTGAATCAAAGTGGGTGCCGGTTTGTTATGAGATGCGGTACAGATGATCCGCTGGGCACCAGTATACAGTTGTTTAACCAATGTATAGGCGGCTTTCAGTTTCTTCCGCACATATGACCCCAAGTGACAAATGCGTGTCCCTGAAATACCATAAAGGGTTAATAAACCGGCGACTCTGTAAGAAGGCAGAGCCAATTCGGAAGGCAAACTGGCTTACCAAAGATAGCAGTAGTCATGGCATGCACGTGCCGCTTTATGCTGGTCAGTTCATCCGCCACTGGTTTTAGTGCAGCCTCGGCATCCTCTGCTCGTTTGATCAAAGCGGACTTTTCAGTGGCCCAATCCGCCTGTTTCTTCTTGAAGCTCTCCTTAAGCTGTTCCATGGCGCTTAAAGCGCTGGCCAATTCCTCTTTTGCTTTGGAGGTTTCAGCCTGTTGGGTTTTTAGGTTTTCTTGGAGATCGATGACTTGGTTTTCTTTCGTCTTCAGCTCCGCCTGCATGCATACAGATATATGCTTCAACAAATCGGTATAAGGATTCAAGTACCAATCACATAACAAGTTATGCACTTAGCACTTGGGGGCTAATGCATATTCGATCTTCATCTTTCAATTGCTTGCAAAGTCCCAAGGTCAATACAAGTATTCAACTTGGCACTTGGGGGCTAATGGTTATTTGCTCGTATATATATTCTGATGCGGCAATCTCAATTACTTAAAGTACCGGTTTAACTATGCTAAGTTGAACCGGCCCTTGGGGGCTACATCGGCAAAAGTTCAAAGTATTAAGATTTATGTTAGTAAGTCCCGGTTTGAAAGAATATTACAAACCGGCCCTTGGGGGCTAGGAGAGTCAGCAAGAATGGAAGCATACAAGCAGGAAGGAGCATATGGAAGTTACCTCATATTTATCTTTCATCATATTAACCAGACCGGCTTCATAGTCGCGACTGGTATACAACCGGTTCAGATAGCCGGAATGGATATCTTGGGCGTTCAGAGCAGCATAAGTCGTCAGATCAGCGTTCCACTTGCCTTTGCCAAAGGCAGTAATTTCTTCCTTGGTAGAATGTTCGGATAAAGCGACAGGATTGCTTGGCTCAGTATGGCCAGTGCCAGTAATGAAAACCTCATCATCCTGGGTACCGCCGGTTTGCACTGGGGCTGTTGGCTTGTTAGCAGGTTTTGCTGGACCGGTGGAGCTTTCAATCCGGATGGAACCTGTGGGCTGATTGACAGGACCTGAGGCATCAGTAGGTCTCTCTTCAGCAATAAGATCATCGTCTTGCTGCGGTGGATCGTTGGGTATATCCTCAGGAATAGCCGCTTCAAGATTGGGTGTCTTGCCTGCTTCAAGAACGACATCTTCTTCGGCCGCTTTGTCCAGGCGGGCCTTCTTGCTTGGCCTAGGTTTGGCCCTGAGAAGAATAACAAAATCAAATACAGGATATGTTTTAAGGCGATGTACTGCAAACATCACAATAAGTATAGCTTACCCAAGCACCGTTTTGAGCGGTGGGAGCTGAGTAGCCGATGACTCGCCAGAAGATGAGTGGGAAGTAACCTGGTAATCGGAGTCAGACGGATTAAGAGGTTGACGAAAGCAGCCCGCTTTGGGACAAGCACTGACAAGCAAATTAGAGACCTTTGAATGGCGTTTCTGAACCGGGATGTTCGGTAAACCGGCGGAGGTAACTACCTGGCCGCTGTGCCGGGTTGTGCGACGAGCTTCGTGTTGTTGGGTCTTCATAAGAAATTTAGGATCCAAATAAGCAAGAGGATGAGAAAATTTAACTTTCCGGTTTGCCTGACGGATTTTTTGTGAAGGCAAAGTTTCTGAATTGGAAGAGAGAATAATTACCTCTGCAACATCCGTGTGGCTAGCTTCGGCATCATCCTGACAAATATCATCATCAATAAGACGCATGAAAAATAAACCAAGTGAGTCAAGCTCTACCTCAAAGTCCGGATTATCCACATCATCATCAGGGGCCGAATTAGAAGATGCGGTGGTTCTTTTCCTGTGGGCAGTCTTCTTCACAGCTTTAGTCTTTTGCCGAGTTGCTCTTTTCGGTTTATCTGGTTTTTCTGGTTTCTCCTGTGGCAGTTTCTTGCTCCAAAATGGACCATTGCCCTGATTACACAGACACTGATATTAAACAAAGACCAGATATATCATTAACAGATTCAGCAAAAAGAAAAATCAAAGTCTTACAGCTCGCGGTTTGTTGGTGGCACAGAAGGGAAGCAGGCCATTTCTAGCACAAACGTGTTCTGGTTCATTCAGCATCTTATTCATAGCCTCTGTGATTTCTTCATCGGTGAGCTGGATTTTGGAATGTCGCAGTGGGTCATCAACACTGCCAGTATACTCGCACATCAAACCGGAGCGCTGACTAAGGGGCAGTATGCTCCATGATATCCAACAGCGAGCGAGATCAACCCCTATTAAAATGTTGGCCATAAAGGCTCTGAGCTTTGACAGTTGAGGAGCATATTTGCTTCTCTCCTGTGCAGTCAATCTTTGTGGAAAAGGGTGTGTATTGCTGAGCCGCTCCGAACGAAAGCCAGGCAAGGGATTCTCACCAGCAGGGGAGGTGTCTTTGCAGTAGAACCATGTCTGATTCCATTCTTTGGGGTGGCTATGCAGTTTGGCATGAGGGTATGTGACCTCTTTCCTTTTCTGAATCGCCACGCCACCCAACTTCGTATTGGAGCCGTCAGTAAACTCAGTACGGCGGTTTAGATGGAAAAGGTCTCTGAACAATTCCACTGTGGGCTCCTCTTGAAAGAACGCTTCACAGAGCACTTGGAAGTGACACATATTTGTAACAGAGTTAGGGCCAGTATCTTGTGGATGGAGCTGGAAATCGGCTAAAACATCCCGGTAAAATTTAGAACCGGGCGGCTTAAAGCCCCGGGCTAAGTGATCTACGAAAACAACAACCTCTCTTTCTCGAGGTGTGGGAGGGCACTCTTTGCCAGGAGCCCTCCAATGGATGGTATCTTTGCTGCCTAAAGCGCCAATTAGGACTAAATCGTCCAATTGAGCCTCGGTGACGCAAGAAGGAACCCAATTGCACTCATACACTTGCTTGGCCATGATGGAATCTACAAGGTAGAAGATCCTGGTTCAAAAATGCATTTGATCAAGATATATTGGTATGGGCACTGTTAAACCGGAGACAGAACTATCTGAACTGGAGTTTTATGAAGCAACAAGCATCTGGCGGTTCAATAAGGGGACTAATGGCATATACCGGTTTGGAAAAAAATTCTATAAGGTTAAACCGCCTAATCTAAGCATTGCGGATGGACAAGTACGCAGAAACAGGTTTCACAAGATTTCCTTATAGCATTGGATCTGAAGCAAGTTTAGAAAAGAGATAAATACTTAGAGGTTCAAAGGAGCAGTACCAAACCAATGAGCAAAACGTTCATATAGATCTATGGTTTTGAGATGCATAAGTGAAGGCGAAGGTCAAACAACTATCATTGCACAGAGTAAAGATTTGCGGATTCATCTAAAGATCTATCGTATGAGCAAGAGGCAGACGATGAATACTGAAGAACTGTGAAACCCTAAAACAAATCTGCAGGGGAAAGGATAGAAGGTTTACCGGAGCTGAGGAAGATGCGGAAGGTTGCCGCGATGCTCTGGTGCGCCCAGGTTGATGCAGCGGCCAAGGTTGAGGCAGAGGTCGACGGTGGCGGCGGAGCTCTGAAGCCGGGCGATGCGAGGAAGACGAAGCAGAAGGGGAAGAAGGGAAAGAGAAAGGAATGACCCTTCGGTCCTATTTATAAGGCAAAAAGACATGTGTCAGGCGTGACAATCAAGGGGCCACGAAATGGAGTTGTCGCCTCAATTTCCGCAGATATATTAAATAAAGAAGCATAATGAATATCTTCGTTATGACAGGTGACGTCACTCCGGTTTACAGTAATCAGAGAAGATGACATCATGGCGGTTTACCAATTTATGAGAAGACGTTGAAGATGAAGTTTTTGTTAAAGGATTGACATGAACCCATTCAAATCAATCTGGGGCCTAATGTTGGGGATATTACTGCTGGGCGTAAACCGGCCTATCTGGGCCGTGTCAACTTCATCAGTAGTTGCAGAAGTGATAAAGCCCAAGAAGGCAGATGAGGGCCTAAGGCCCGTAGCCGGTTCAAGACTTGTAGCTGTAAACCAGAATTTGTATATAAACTTGTATTGTAAGTTAGGAATAAGGAGAGACCAACCCGGATACAAATATCGACTGGTGTTGGGACTTTGTGAACCGACGGGTGTCACCCGTGTATATAAGGGGATGACCCGGCGGCGGTTCAAGGACAACAAACAACAACTCGAGACATAGGCGAAGCTTGTTTGCTCCCTAGTCATCGAAACCCCATCGATTCCATCACAACTAGACGTAGGCTTTTACCTTCATTGAAGGGGCCGAACTAGTATAAACTCTCTTGTGTCCCTGTGTCCGCTTTAACCCCTTCAAGCTAACCTGTTGCGATGGCTCCACGACTAAGTCCTTTCTCTAGGACATCTGCCGTGACAAAACCACGACACACAAGAATCGTGTATGGGACAAGTACGTCAAGGGAGGAAGGAAGACTCCAGTATTCGAGGGAACACTAGAGAAGCAAAGTGCTCATTGGGACGATTTCGTGAAATTCAAGGATTCGGAATTATCTAAAGAACAGTCGAGAATAAACAAGGCCAATGCCGAAAAAAGGATAAGTTCCATAAGCTGGGGCCAGGTGGCTACGCAGTGGCAATGCCTAAGTGGGATAAGTCTAAGAAAGAGATGGAGGATGCAGGTGTCACTCCAGAAATATTGAGCTGGCCCCCCAGGTGCAGGACTTGGTTCTATGCGCATGGGGGGAGTTGGACCCGAAGACGGGCAAAGTTTCGAAGAAGGCATGTCTGAACGGAGCCGAAGATAAGCTACTTGTTGCAATAGAAGAGGCTCGATCGGGGGTGTTCCAGCCCAACAGAGAGAACGACGAGCTTACGCGTGCCCTGGGAAATCCTGAACACCCGGGAAGAACACGAGGCAAGGGCGCTATTCCGTGGTATCAGGGGTTTTCGGACTGGAACGCCGACTATAGAACCCGTGCGAGAAAGAAGAATGCGGAGGAGAAGAAGAGGAAGATGGAGGAGGAGCAGAGGAAGCTGGACTACGAACGCCTTCAAGGCCTAGAATCAGCACACGCGGACTTGGCAGTCAAATTCCAGCGGCAACAAGAGCAGATCGACTCACTTAGCCAGCAAAGGGGGTCTCAGCAGCTGCAGCAGCTAGCGGATGATCCAGCATTGGATAGCACCGTCCCATCCATGCCGAGAAGCAGCGTGGGTTCCGCCCCAGGCGACGCAATGCTAGATAGATACCCCATGGATGACATCATGGAGAACACTAACTGCGAACTACACTTCAAAATGAAGAACATATCCATGAAGGTGGCGGACGCCATTACTTTTACAAATCCCCCCGAGGCAACCTTCCATTGCAACTCGATTCCAGCGGGCTATGCTCGTGTCTTGGTTGATGAGGTGTTGGACCAATATTCGGGGCTAGAGCTTGACATTCCTAGAGGTGACGAGGAGCACACACTGGGAGAGGCCAAACATCGTGTTATCCTATGGAGAAAGGATTGCATCATCTTTCGAAGGCCACTGACACCGCGTCCGCCAACTCCTCGTCGAAGTCCGCCACCGAGTCAGCAGACTCCCGCTCCTCCAAGTCCACCAACGCATCAGGCCACTCCTCCTCCTCCAAGTCCGGCAAAGCGTCAGGCCACTCCTCCTCCAAGTCCGACACATCATCAGACCACTCCTCCTCCAAGTCTGGCACAACTTCAGGCCACTCCTCCTCCAAGTCCGGCACAGCTTCAGGCCACTCCTCCTCGTCCAACTCAGCCACGTCAGCCATCTCCGCCAACTCAGCAATCACGGAAGAGAGCCGCCACAGCTATGGTGCATAGCGGTACAAGTCGAGGTAGGACAGGAGGTATAGGCGGAGGCAAGAGATTTTAATATGGTCCAAGCAGCCTCACGCCTCTTTCGCAGAGGCCTTACGACAAGTCCGAGGAGGAAAACACAGCCATATCGAAGACCAAGGTGGAAGCCCATTTTGCACCGAAACCACCACCGCCGCCAAGGGAGAGTGCCTGAGGAAAAGATTGACCACTTCATTTGTATGGCTAGAGCACCAGCTCCCAAGCCTGTTGACACAGACTATGAGCGCCACCTCAGGAAGTTAAATCGAGCACGTCTACATAATGAGGCGAGCTCGAGCTCGAGCAAATCAGCTGGCAAAAGGAGCGGTAAAACCGTTCCCCAGCTGGGAGAACAGGCGGCGCAATCAATGTTGGAAATATGCCCTAGAGGCAATAATAAATTGGTTATTATTATATTTCCTTGTTTATGATAATCGTTTATTATCCATGCTAGAATTGTATTGATAGGAAACTCAGATACATGTGTGGATACATAGACAACACCATGTCCCTAGTAAGCCTCTAGTTGACTAGCTCGTTGACCAATAGATGGTTACGGTTTCCTAACAATGGACATTGGATGTCGTTGATAACGGGATCACATCATTACGAGAATGATGTGATGGACAAGACCCAATCCTAAGCCTAGCACAAAGATCGTGTAGTTCGTATGCTAAAGCTTTTCTAATGTCAAGTATCATTTCCTTAGACCATGAGATTGTGCAACTCCCGGATACCGTAGGAGTGCTTTGGGTGTGCCAAACGTCACAACATAACTGGGTGGCTATAAAGGTACACTACAGGTATCTCCTAAAGTGTCTGTTGGGTTGGCACGAATCGAGACTGGGATTTGTCACTCCGTGTAAACGGAGAGGTATCTCTGGGCCCACTCGGTAGGACATCATCATTATGTGCACAATGTGACCAAGGAGTTGATCACGGGATGATGTGTTACGGAATGAGTAAATAGACTTGCCGGTAACGAGATTAAACAAGGTATCGGGATACCGACGATCGAATCTCAGGCAAGTATCATACTGATAGACAAAGGGAATTGAGTACAGGATTGATTGAATCCTCGACATCGTGGTTCATCCGATGAGATCATCGTGGAACATGCGGGAGCCAACATGGGTATCCAGATCCCGCTGTTGGTTATTGGTCGGAGAGTTGTCTCGGTCATGTTAGCATGGTTCCCGAACCTGTAGGGTCTACACACTTAAGGTTCGATGACGCTAGGGTTATTAGAAGACTTGTATGTGATTACTGAATGTTGTTTGGAGTCCCGGATGAGATCCCGGACGTCACGAGGAGTTCCGGAATGGTCCGGAGGTAAAGATTTATATATGGAAAGTTGTTCTTCTGGTTCCGGGAAAAGTTTGGTTTTTTCCGGTATTGTACCGGGAAGCTTCCGAAAGGTTCCGGAGGATTCCGGAGGGGTCCGGAGGTCCGGAAAATGTTCCACCACGTCCAATACAGCAGCATGGGCTGTAGGGGGGCGCCCTAACCTTAATGGGCCAAGGGCACCAGCCCCCCCCCCCAAGGCCCATGCGCATGGGAGAGGGGAAACCCTAAGAGGGAGGGCCTCCACTTGACTTGGGAGGCACTCCTCCCCCCTTGGCCGCCGCCCCCAACCCTAGATGGGATCTAGGGGGGCGGCCCCCTCTCTCCCCACCTATAAATAGTGGAGGGGTGGGAGGGCGGCCACACCCTTGAACCTGGCGCAGCCCTCCCTCCTCCTACACCTCCTCCTCCTTCATTGTGCTTGGCGAAGCCCTGCTGGAGAACCACGAACTCCATCACCACCATGTCGTCGTGCTGCTATTGGACTCTCTTCCTCAACCTCTCCCTCCTCCTTGCTGGATGAAGGCGTGGGAGACGTCTCCGTTCCGTACGTGTGTTGAACGCGGAGGTGCCGTCCGTTCGGCGCTAGGATCATCGGTGATTTGGATCACAACGAGTACGACTCCATCAACCCCGTTCACTTGAACGCTTCCGCTTAGCGATCTACAAGGGTATGTAGATGCACTCTCCTTCCCCTCGTTGCTAGATTACTCCATAGATTGATCTTGGTGATGCGTAGAAAATTTTAAATTTCTGCTACGATCCCCAACAGTGGCATCATGAGCTAGGTCTATGCGTAGTTTCTATGCACGAGTAGAACACAAAGCAGTTGTGGGCGTCAATATTGTCAATTTACTTGCCGTTACTAGTCTTATCTTGATTCGGCGGCATCGTGGGATGAAGCGGTCCGGACCGACCTTACACGTACTCTTACGTGAGACTGGTTCCACCGACTAACATGCACTAGTTGCATAAGGTGGCTAGTGGGTGTCTGTCTCTCCCACTTTAGTCGGATCGGATTCGATGAAAAGGGTCCTTATGAAGGGTAAATAGAAATTGGCATATCACATTGTGGTTTTCGCGTAGGTAAGAAACGTTCTTGCTAGAAACCTATAGCAGCCACGTAAAACTTGCAACAACAATTAGAGGACGTCTAACTTGTTTTTGCAGCATATGCCTTGTGATGTGATATGGCCAAAAGGATGTGATGAATGATATATGTGATGTATGAGATTGATCATGTTCTTGTAATAGGAATCACGACTTGCATGTCAATGAGTATGACAACCGGCAGGGGCCATAGGAGTTGTCTTAATTTATTTATGACCTGCGTGTCAACATAAACGTCATGTAATTACTTTACTTTATTGCTAAAGTGTTAGCCATAGTAGTAGAAGTAATAGATGACGAGACAACTTCAAGAAGACACGATGATGGAGATCATGGTGTCATGCCGGTGACAACGATGATCATGGAGCCCCGAAGATGGAGATCAAAAGGAGCAAAATGATATTGGCCATATCATGTCACTATTTGATTGCATGTGATGTTTATCATGTTTTACATCTTATTTGCTTAGAACGACGGTAGCTTAAATAAGATGATCCCTCGTAATAATTTCAAGAAAGTGTTCCCCCTAACTGTGCACCGTTGCGAAGGTTCGTTGTTTCGAAGCACCACGTGATGATCGGGTGTGATAGATTCTAACGTTTGAATACAACGGGTGTAAGCCAGATTTACACACGCAATGCACTTAGGTTGACTTGACGAGCCTAGCATGTACAGACATGGCCTTGGAACACGGAAGACCGAAAGTTCGAGCATGAGTTGTATAGAAGATACGATCAACATGAAGATGTTCATCGATGTTGACTAGTCCGTCTCACGTGATGATCGGACACGGCCTAGTTGACTCGGATCATGTTTCACTTAGATGACTAGAGGGATGTCTATCTGAGTGGGAGTTCATTAAATAATTTGATTAGATGAACTTAATTATCATGAACATAGTCTAAATTGTCTTTGCAAATATGTTGTAGATAAATAGCTCACGTTGTAGATCCCTGTTTCAATACGTTCCTAGAGAAAGATTAAGTTGAAAGATATTGTAAGCAATGATGCGGACTGGGTCCGTAGTCCGAGGAGTGTCCTCACTGCTACACAGAAGGCTTACGTCTTTGATGCACCGCTCGATGTGCAAACCCCTACAACATCGTCTGTGGATGTTGTGAACACCTGACAAACACATCCTGATGACTACTTGATAGTTTAGTGCACCATACTTTACGGCTTAGAATCGGGATTCCAATGATGTTTTGAACGCCATAAGACATATGAGATGTTCCAAGAGCTGAAGTTGGGATTTCAGGCTCATGCCCGTGTTGAGAGGTGTGAGACCTCTGACAAGTTCTTTAGCCAACAAGATGGAGGAGAATAGCTCAACTAGTGAGCATGTGCTCAGAATGTCTGGGTGCTACAATCACTTAAATCAAGTGGGAGTTAAACTTCCAGATAAGATAGTGATTGATAGAGTTCTCTAGCCACTATCACTAAGCTACTAGATCTTCGTGATGAACTATGACATGCAAGGGATGGAGTTGATCCCGAAGCTGTTCGCGGTGCTTAAGACCGCAAAAGGTAGAAATCAAGAAGGAGCATCAAGTGTTGATGGTTTAACAAGACCACTGGTTTCAAGAAGGGCAAGGGCTAGAAGGGAAACTTCATGGATGGCAAACCAGTTGCCGCTCCAGTGAAGGAACCCAAGGCTGAACCCAAACCCGAGACTAAGTGCTTCTATTGTAAGGGGAACGGTCACTGGTAGCGGAATTACCCCAAACGCATGGTAGATAAGAAGGCTGGTAACTTCAACAAAGTATATACGTGTTATTAATGTGTACCTCACTAGTACTCCTAGTAGCACCTGGGTATTGGATACCGGTTCAGTTGCTATTATTGGTGACTTGAAGCAAAAGCTACGGACTAAATGGAGACTGGCTAAGGGCGAGGTGACGATGTGTGTTGGAAGTGTTTCCAAAGTTGATGAGATCACCATTGCACGCTCCATCTGCCTTCGGGATTAGTATTGAACCTAGATAAATGTTATCAGGTGTCTACGTTGAGCATGAATATGATTAGATCATGTTCATTGCAATACGGTTATTCATTTAAGTTAGAGAATAATGGTCATTCTTTTTACATGAATAATACCTTTCATGGTCGTGCACCCTATGTGAATGGTTCATTGAATCTCGGTCGTGGTAATACACATGTTCACGCCAAAGGATGTACAGTTAATAATGGTAGTACCACTTTCTTGTGGCACTGCCGCTTAGGTCATATTGGCGTAAGATGCATGAAGAAACTCCATGTCGATGGATGTTTGGAGTCACTTGATTTTGAATCGCTTGACACATGCGAGCCATGCCTCATGGGCAGGATGACTAAGACCCCGTTTTCAGGTACAATGAAATGGGCAAGTGACTTGTTGGAAATCATGCATGCTGATGCGTGTGATCCAATGAGAATTGAAGCGTGCGGTGGATATCGCTATTTTCTCATCTTCATTGACGATTTGAGTAGATATAGGTATATCTACTTAATGAAGCACAAGTCTGAAACGTTTGAAAAGTTCAAGCGATTTCAGAGTGAAGTAAAGAATCATCATAACAATAAGATCATGTTCCTACGATCTGATCAAAAAGGGGATTTTCTGAGTTATGAGTTTGGCAATCACTTAAGACATTGTGGAATTGTTTCACAGTTGAAGCCACCTGGAACACCACAGGGTAATGGTGTGTCCGGACGTCGTAATCGAACCTTATGAAATATGGTGCGATCTATGATGTCTCTTACCGATCTACCGCTATTATTTTGAGGTTATGCATTAGAGACAGTTGCATTCACTTTAGATAGGACACCATATAAGTCTGTTGAGACGATGCCGTATGAACATTGGTTTGGCAAGAAACCAAAGTTGCCGTTTCGTAATGTTTGGGGCTGCGATGCTTAAGGCTTCAGCCGGAGAAGCTCGAACCCAAAGCGGACAAACACATCTTCATAGGATACCCAAAGGTGACAGTTGGGTACACCTTCTATCTCAGATTCGAGGGAAAATTCTTTGTCGCTAAGAATGGGTCCTTTCTCGAGGAGGAGTTTCTCTCGAAAGAATTGAGTGGGAGGAAGATAGAACTTGATGAGGTTGTCGAACCTTTACTTCAACCAGAGAGTGATGCAACACAGAAAGATGTTTTCTGTGGAGCCTACGTCTGTTGAATAGGAAGTTAATGATAGTGATCATGAAGCTTCGGATCAAGTTGCTATCAAACCTCGTAGGTCGACAAGGATATGTACTACTCTTGAGTGGTACGGTAATCCTGTCTCAGATATCATGTTGTTAGACAACAATGAACCTGCGAGCTATGGAGAAGCAATGGTGGGCCCATATTCTGACAAATGGTTAGAAGCCATGAAATCCGAGATAGGATCCATGTATCAGAACAAAGTATGGACTTTGGTGGACTTTCCCGATGATCGGCAAGCCATTGAGATAAATGGATATTTAAGAAGAAGACGGACGTGGGCGGTAATGTTACCGTCTATGAAGCTCGACTTGTGGGAAAGAGTCTTTTCACAAGTTCAAGGAGTTGACTACGATGAGAATTTATCACCCGTAGCGATGCTTAAGTCCGTCGGAATCATGTTAGCATTAGTTGTATTTTTCGATTATGAAATCTTACAGATGGATGTCAAAACAAGTTTTCTTACCAGTTTTCATAAGAAAAGTTGTATGTGATACAATAAAAGGTTTTGTCGATCCTAAGGATGCTAAAAGGTATGCTGGCTCCAGCAATCCTTCAATGGACTAGAGCAAGCATATCGAGACAATGTTTGTTAGAAACTTGTATATGTTTTGATGGAGTGATCAAAGCTTTTAGGTTTATACAATGTTTGTTAGAAACTTGTATTTACAAGAAAGTGAGTGGGAGCACTACAACATTTCTGATAAGCATATGTGGATGACATATTGTTGATCCAAAATAATGTAGAATTTCTGGAAAGCATAAACGGTTGTTTGAAGAGTGATTTTCAAAGGAAGACCTGGATAAAGCTGCTTACATATTGGGCATCAAGACCTATAGACATAGATCAAAACGCCTGATGATACTTTCAAAGAACGCACACCTTGACATGTTTTTGAAGGAGTTCAAAATAGATCAGTCAAAGAACGGGTTCTTACCTGAGTTGTAAGGTGTGAAGTTGAGTAGGACTCAAAGCTTGACCACGGCAGAAGAAAGAGGAAGGACGAAGGTCGCCCCTATGCTTTTGTCATAGGCTCTATACGTTATGCCATGCTGAGTACCGCACCAGATGTGTGCCTTGCCACATGTCTGGCAAGAGGGTACAAAGGTGATCTAGGAGTGGATCACCAAATAGCGGTCAAAATTATCCTTAGAGGAATAAGGAAATGTTTCTCGGTTGTGGAGGTGATAAAGAGTTCGACGTAAAGAGTTACGTCGATGCAAGCTTAACACCTATCCAGATAGCTCTGAGTAGAGATACCGGATACGTATAATGGAGCAACAATTTGGAATAGCTCCAAGTGGAACGTGGTAGCAGCATCTACGATATAAAGTTTTGCGAAATACATAGGGATCTAAATATGGCAAGACCCGTTGACTACAACCTCTCTCACAAGCATAACATGATCAAACCCAGAACTCTTTGAGTGTTTATCACATAGTGATGTGAACTAGATCATTGAGTCTAGTAGACTCCTGGATGTTGGTCACATGGAGATGTGACCTATTAATCACATGGCGATGTGAACTAGATTATTGACTCTAGTGCAAGTGGGAGACTGTTGGAAATATGCCCTAGAGGCAATAATAAATTGGTTATTATTATATTTCCTTGTTCATGATAATTGTTTATTATCCATGCTAGAATTGTATTGATAGGAAACTCAGATACATGTGTGGATACATAGACAACACCATGTCCCTAGTAAGCCTCTAGTTGACTAGCTCGTTGATCAATAGTTACGGTTTCCTAACCATGGACATTGGATGTCGTTGATAACGGGATCACATCATTAGGATAATGATGTGATGGACAAGACCCAATCCTAAGCCTAGCACAAAGATCGTGTAGTTCGTATGCTAAAGCTTTTCTAATGTCAAGTATCATTTCCTTAGACCATGAGATTGTGCAACTCCCGGATACCGTAGGAGTGCCTTGGGTGTGCCAAACGTCACAACGTAACTGGGTGGCTATAAAGTTACACTACAGGTATCTCCGAAAGTGTCTGTTGGGTTGGCACGAATCGAGACTGGGATTTGTCACTCCGTGTAAACGGAGAGGTATCTCTGGGCCCACTCGGTAGGACATCATCATTATGTGCACAATGTGACCAAGGAGTTGATCACAGGATGATGTGTTACGGAACAAGTAAATAGACTTGCCGGTAACGAGATTGAACAAGGTATCGGGATACCGACGATCGAATCTCGGGCAAGTATCGTACCGATAGACAAAGGGAATTGAGTACGAGATTGATTGAATCCTCGACATCGTGGTTCATCCGATGAGATCATCGTGGAACATGCCGGAGCCAACATGGGTATCCAGATCCCGCTGTTGGTTATTGGCTGGAGAGTTGTCTCGGTCATGTCTGCATGGTTCCCGAACCCGTAGGTCTACACACTTAAGGTTCGATGACGCTAGGGTTATTAGGAAGACTTGTATGTGATTACTGAATGTTGTTCGGAGTCCCGGATGAGATCCCGGATGTCACGAGGAGTTCCGGAATGGTCCGGAGGTAAAGATTTATATATGGAAAGTTGTTGTTCGGGTTCCGGGAAAAGTTCGGTTTTTTCCGGTATTGTACCGGGAAGCTTCCGAAAGGTTCCGGAGGATTCCGGAGGGGTCCGGGGGTCCGGAAAATGTTCCACCACGTCCAATATAGCAGCATGGGCTGTAGGGGGCGCCCTAACCTTAATGGGCCAAGGGCACCAGCCCCCCCCCCAAGGCCCATGCGCATGGGAGAGGGGAAACCCTAAGGGGGAGGGCCTCCACTTGACTTGGGAGGCACTCCTCCCCCCTTGGCCGCCGCCCCCAACCCTAGATGGGATCTAGGGGGGGCGACCCCCTCTCTCCCAACCTATAAATAGTGGAGGGGTGGGAGGGCGGCCACACCCTTGAACCTGGCGCAGCCCTCCCTCCTCATACACCTCCTCCTCCTCCATTGTGCTTGGCGAAGCCCTGCTGGAGAACCACGAGCTCCATCACCACCATGTCATTGTGCTGCTGTTGGACTCTCTTCCTCAACCTCTCCCTCCTCCTTGCTGGATCAAGGCGTGGGAGATGTCTCTGTTCCATACGTGTTTTGAACGCAGAGGTGTCGTCCGTTCGGCGCTAGGATCATCGGTGATTTGGATCACGACGAGTACGACTCCATCAACCTCGTTCACTTGAACGCTTCCGCTTAGATATCTACAAGGGTATGTAGATGCACTCTCCTTCCCCTCATTGCTAGATTACTCCATAGATTGATCTTGGTGATGCGTAGAAAATTTTAAATTTCTGCTACGATCCCTAACAATCAATCCCTCCGCTTGTTGTGCCAACAACACATGAGAGTACGCGCGCCCAATATTATTGTGGGCAAACCATTAACGTTCCCGGGCTGGGCAATGTGGTAATAACCGAGGAGCATATTGAGCAGGCTGAAAGGCTCATGATCACTATTGGACAACTCCTCGACATCGAGCCCATGCCTCTACGTAGAGAGGAGGAAATAAAACGGAAATATGTTCGGGGCCAACCTTTGGTCGAGCCAGACAAGGTCAAGAAGCTCCCAACGAGAATGTATGAATTGCATCAATGGTACATGAACATTACCAAGATTTCCAATCGAGGGTCCCTCATGGTGAATGTCAAGAAGGATCATTACTTCCATGAGAAAGCTGTGTCCGTTGAGTATTCAAAACTATTTCAGTTATACAATCAAGACGCACTCGACAAATCTATCGTCAGTTGCTATTGTCTGTAAGTGATTTCTTTCTGTAATTTAAGTCTCAAGCTAGCTGTAGTGATCATTTTGATCAATCATTACCTATAATTATCCTCACTATATTCTTTTCTATGGTATTATGCAGGATGAAGATGTATGAAATGAAAAAAGGTGCATGCTATGGCATTGGGTTCATTGACCCAAATACCATTAATGAATACACATGGAAATTAGATGCATATTATGAAAAAGTGTAGAGAAAAGCATGCTAGAGTTCTTCAAGTGCCTCAATACCAATGAAGATATACTACTTCCTTACAAATTCGAGTGAGTCACACTGTCTTGTACTACAAATTCTATTTTTGCCTACTAGCTAGCTACATGTTTTTGCTTACATATGCCCGCTTAATTAAGACATGCAAACGTGTGTGCATGTAGATTTTACTGGATCTTGTTAATCATTAAAGTTGATGAAGGAACAGTTGAAATACTGGACTCACTACTTAAAAAACAAAGTGACTACACCATCTTGTTTGGGATAGTTAACAGGTAATTTCAATCATTATTAACTATATCTCGGCCTATTTAGTTCGTCATTTCCTGATATGAACTATTTAATAACCCCTTTATTCATTTTCTTTGTCGGCGGGCAGGGCTTGAGCAAAGTTCATCAGCGTCACTCCAGGCCAATGGAAACGAAAGCTGAAATGGTATCGATCCAAGGTAAGTAATTAAGTAGTACTAGCTAGCTAGCTGCCATCTCTTTAATTATCATGCTTGATTAATTTTTATCTGATCAAATTCCATTTTCGTAAAGGCGCTGGAGCAGGCGCCGGGGAATAATCTGTGTGCATACTACGTTTGCGAGAACATTCGCATGATGGCGTCCGAAAGGAGCAGATCTCAAAGACAGGACTGGGTACGTTTGTCACACTATTCACAATTTTACACCATTATCGATATCTAGTCACAGAACTAATACACATGCATATTGATCTCCTTCTTAACAGTTCAGAGAGGTGCGGGAGCAGCTCCTAGCAGAGGAGCGCATAGAAGCAATTCAAGAGGAAATAGCGGGATGTTTGCTCGACCAGGTCATAGATCCCAAAGGAGAATACTATTACCCGCTACCGCCCCCATGAACCACTTCCAATTCTCATCGTGCTCTGAAGGCATCAATTAGGCTAATGCCACTAGCTCCGAAGGCACCAATTAGGAGAAATTGTATATAGCTAGCTAATTGTATATATATATATATATATATACATGTGTGTATATATGTGTGAATTAATGGTGGTTGCGAGACATTCGATGATATATATATATATATATGATCGGTTCTACTAGAAATTCTATTTATATATATGCATAACGTGTACAATATGTAGTATCGTAAAATACCAGCAAACGAAAAAGAATTAAATGGAAAACACAAAATTAAATGAAAAAGAAATCATAAACCCAAAACCCCCCAACCTTTTAATACCGGTTGGTGTCACCAACCGATACTAAAGGGCTCCTTGCCCGCAAGCTGGCTCGTGCCATGTGGTTGCCCTTTAGCACCGGTTCGTGCTGAACCGGTACTGAAGGGGGGGGCTTTAGTGCCCACACTTTAGTGTCGGTTATCGAACCGGCACTAAAGGGCCTTACGAACCAGTGCTATTGTCCGGTTCTGCACTAGTGACATGGTTCGAGCTATGAAAGAAGCACACATAAACCTACCCATTTCTCCCTACGCGTGAAAAGAAATCCCATCAAAACTCTCTCATTGCGAAAGGTGGCGCAAATGTGGTGCCTCACTTGTCACCAACAAAGGAGATGGGAGTGAGCTCGGCAAGGGGTACCCATCAATTAGTGGTGAGCTCGGCAAGGGGTACCCATCAATTAGTGGTTTAGAACTACTGTGAAAAAGGAAGTTATACGGCTGGGCCTAGCATAGTGGGCCTTTGATAGAAAACAAACCAATGCGTCGTGAAGAACGATTTGGCGAAAAATAATCGCCAACAAAGCGATGCGTCGGGAAAGCTGATTGGAAAAAATGTAAAGATCATGTTGTTGACATAGCACATATGATTGTTGGGGAGCGTTGCATGAAGATCAAAAAAATCCTACGAACACCCAAGATCTATCTAGGAGAAGCATAACAACGAGAGGGAAGAGTTTGTCTACATACCCTCATAGACCGTTAAGCGGAAGCGTATATTACGCGCTCGATGTAGTCATACTCATCACGATCCAAACCGATGAAGTACCGAACGGACGGCATTGATACGTCTTCGTCGTATCTACTTTTTCTAACGCTTTTGCTCTTATTTTGGAATCTAATTTGCATGATTTGAATGAAACTAACCTGGATTGACGCTATTTTCAGTAGAACTACCATGGTGTTGTTTTTGTGCATAAATAGAAGTTCCCAGAATTGGATGAAACTTTTTGGACAATTATATTGAAATAAAAGGAAATACTGGAATCAAGACCCACTTGAGGAGGGGCTGAAGGAAATATGCCCTAGAGGCAATAATAAAGTTATTATTTATTTCCTTATATCATGATAAATGTTTATTATTCATGCTAGCATTGTATTAACCGGAAATATAATACATGTGTGAATACATAGACAAACAGTATGTCACTAGTATGCCTCTACTTGACTAGCTCGTTGAATCAAAGATGGTTAAGTTCCTAGCCATAGACATGAGTTGTCATTTGATTAACGGGGTCACATCATTAGAGAATGATGCGATTGACTTGACCCATTCCGTTAGCATAACACTTGATCGTTTAGTTTGTTGCTATTGCTTTCTTCATGACTTATACATGTTCCTATGACTATGAGATTATGCAACTCCCGTTTACCGGAGGAACACTTTGTGTGCTACCAAACGTCACAATGTAACTGGGTGATTATAAAGGTGCTCTACAGGTGTCTCTGAAGGTACTTGTTGGGTTGGCGTATTTCAAGATTAGGATTTGTCACTCCGATTGTCGGAGAGGTATCTCTGGGCCCACTCGGTAATGCACATCACTATAAGCCTTGCAAGCATTGCAACTAATGAGTTAGTTGCGGGATGATGTGTTAGGGAACAAGTAAAGAGACTTGCCGGCAATGAGATTGAACTAGGTATTGAGATACCGACGATCGAATCTCGGGCAAGTAACATACCGATGACAAAGGGAACAACGTATGTTGTTATGCGGTTTGACCGATAAAGATCTTCGTAGAATATGTAGGAGCCAATATGAGCATCCAGGTTCCGCTATTGGTTATTGACTGGAGACGTGTCTCGGTCATGTCTAGATAGTTCTCGAACCCGTAGGGTCCGCACGCTTAAAGTTCGATGACGGTTATATTATGAGTTTATCTGTTTTGATGTACCGAAGGATTTCGGAGTCCCGGATGAGATCGGGGACATGACGAGGAGTCTCGAAATGGTCGAGACGTAAAGATCGATATATTGGACGACTATATTCGGACATCGGAAAGGTTGCTACTGATTTGGGTATTTTCGGGAGTACCGGGGAGTTACGGGAATTCGTATTGGGCCTTAATGGGCCATAGGGAAAGGAGAGAAAGGCCTCAAAGGGTGGCCGCACCCCTCCCCACGGGCTGGTCCGAATTGGACTAGGGAGGGGGGCGCCCCCTTCCTTCCTTCTCCTTTTCCCTTCCCTTTCCTTCCCTCCTACTCCTACTACTTGGAAGGGCTCCTAGTTCTACTAGGAAAGGGGGAATCCTACTCCTGGTGGGAGTAGGACTCCCCTAGGGCGCGCCATAGAGAGGGTCGGCCCTCCCCCTCCTCCACTTCTTTATATACGGGGGCAGGGGGCACCCCAAAGAAACAACAATTGATCTGTTTGATCTTTTAGCCGTGTGTGGTGCCCCCCTCCACCATAATCCACCTCGATAATACTGTAGCGGTGCTTAGGCAAAGCCCTGCATCGGTAGAACATCAACATCGTCACCACGCCATCGTGCTGACAAAAATCTCCCTCAACACTCGGCTGGATCGGAGTTCGAGGGACGTCATCGGGCTGAACGTGTGCTGAACTGGGAGGTGCCGTGCGTTCGGTATTTGATCGGTCGGATCGTGAAGACGTACGACTACATCAACCGCGTTGTGCTAACGCTTCCGCTTTCGGTCTACGAGGGTACGTGGACTACACTCTCCCCTCTCGTTGCTATGAATCACCATGATCTTGCGTGTGCGTAGAAATTTTTTTGAAATTACTACGTTCCCCAACAGTGGCATCCGAGCCAGGTTTTATGCGTTGATGTAATTTGCACGAGTAGAACACAAGTGAGTTGTGTGCGATATAAGTCATACTGCTTACCAGCATGTCACACTTTGATTCGGCGGTATTGTTGGATGAAGCGGCCCGGACCGACATTACGCGCGCTTACGCAAGACTGGTTTTACCGCCGTGCTATGCACACGAGTGACTAGCGGGTGTCAGTTTCTCCAACTTTAGTTGAACCGAGTGTGGCTACGCCCGGTCCTTGAGAAGGTTAAAACAGCACCAACTTGACAAACTATCGTTGTGGTTTTGATGCGTAGGTAAGAACGGTTCTTGCTAAGCCCGTAGCAACCACGTAAAACTTGCAACAACAAAGTAGAGGACGTCTAACTTGTTTTTGCAGGGTTTGTTGTGATGTGATATGGTCAAGACGTGATGAGATATAAGTTGTTGTATAAGATGATCATGTTTTGTTGAAGTTATCGGCAACCGTAGATATCAAGAGAATCCATGCATGGAGCACTGGAAGATGGTAAAGAAAGCATTGCGTTATGCGCAAGGCACGAAGGACTACATGCTAATATACAGGAGAAGTGATTTCCTGAAGATAAAAGGGTATTCAGACGCAGATTTTGCGGGGGACAGAGATGATAGAAAATCCACGTCAGGATACATCTTCACTCTCGCTGGAGGAGCTATTTCGTGGAAAAACTCCAAACAGTCGATAGTTGCATCATCCACGATGTATGCAGAATTCATAGCATGCTTCGAAGCCACGGGGCAGGCGATATGGCTAAAGAAATTTGTACCCAACTTGAAAGTGGTAGATTGTATTCACAAACCACTAAAGATGTACTGCGACAACCAACCCGCGGTATTCTATGCTCACAACAACAAGTCGAGTAATGCTGCCAAAACAATAGAGATAAGGTATTATGTTGTGAAAGATAAAATCCAGGATCAAACTATAAGTCTCAAGCATATAAGGACAAAGGATATGCTTGCGGACCCGCTAACGAAAGGCTTACCACCCAATGTGTTCAAGGAACACTTAGCCGGCATGGGTTTAAGGGAAAGCCATATGATTCCTGGATAGGCCCAAAAGGAATAGAATTTGTTTCTGAACAAAACTTATGTTGTAGCTGTATGATTCTATCGGCATTTAAGCTGTGATGATGCAACATGCTCTATGTACCAATATGTGACGAAACAAATAAACTAGAAAGTATAAGGTTAAAAGAAAAAAGTTGAGATCAAGGGGGAGAATGTTAGGTTGATCTCTCCACCGAGTGGGCCCAACGGTCCATCGGCCCTGATCTATTCGCGCCCTGATCGGGGGTGCCCAACCCTCTTATGGTTGGTGGGCCCCTGTGACCTGCGATATATAGAGAGGTGGAGGCCGGGGCACACGGTACGAGGTTCACCGCGCCGCCAGACTCCCCACCGATATCCCCTTCCGATTTAGGGCAATCGCAGTGCTCACGGGAAGCACCACTGCCACCTCTCCATCTCGATCTCTCTGCTACCACCGGCCTCTACTACACCATGGCCAGCTCAGGATCGAGCTCATCCGCACCCAAGGAAGGTAGGTTACCGGGAAGATCTAGCCTACATCGATCTAGTGGATCTAACAGAACATGCATGGGGAAGCAATCAAATTTCACCTCTAAAAGAAGACAGACTTTGAAGAACACAAACTTTGGATCACCAGTTCATCACACACCCAGCGTCATGGATCATATACAGCAAAAACTGAACGCGTGTGAGCAACCAAACGTCCAAAAACTCCACAAAGGAGTTCCAAGTTTCCAACATTGTACTACGTATCATGGATCATCTGCAGGACAGGAGTATGTTCTGAAACAAGGCAAAAATCCTAAGGTAACCGGCGCCGCCAGTGCGAGGATGCTAGTCGAGCACCAGTGTGAGGAGGCGAGAGGCGGCATCGGCCGCAGGAACGCTGCACACCATGGACATGGTGCTCTCCTCCAGGTCCACGGCCACGATCTTCACAGTCTGATCTGCCGAAGAGGAAGAGATGAGGAGGTAAATGGTGCGCGCGTCCAGTGGGTGCACAAGCGCGATGCGGTCTGGTCGTGGGAGTCGCGCGGCGGCAGCCATCTCCTGCAGCCCAACAGCAGCATACTGCTCCCAGTCCTGACCCTGCTCGGTGACGGCGAGCTTCCAGGTGCGGAGCCGTCCCGCCTCGTCCATGTCCGAGAGCACGAGGTGATCCTCGGTCACGCTAACTGACCGGATGTACTGGCCCGCGCCGGCGCCGGGGAACAAGACGAAGCGAACACCCGTAGGGGCGAGGAAGCTGGGAGATGCCTGGAACCTGATGAGCCCTGAAGAATAGTCGATGAAGAAGACGGAGTCGCCGTGAGCGACCGAGCCGTCGCGGCCCCAGGGGCGGGCCGCCCCCGCTGGGTAGGGTGCTCGCGCAAGGCGATGGCAGGAGGTCTCCGCGAACGCTGACAGGCACATCATCTCCAGGGGCTCCTCCCCCTGCTGCTGTCCCCCCTCCTGCAAGATGGCGGGGACCAGCACATCGTGCTCGCGCCGCATGACGCCCACGCTCGCGAGCGGGTGCTCGGAGAAGCGACCTGGAAGGACAATAGCTGAGCTGGTCGCGATGTCCAGCACCATATACACTGCAGGGCGCTTGGGCTGGGTGCGGCGCACCAGCAGCACGTCTCCGTGGCTGGCCTGGACCTCGTAGATGGCACCGGCGGCCGCCGCCGTGGAGCGAAGCAAGCACACGGTAGAAGGGCGCGGTGGGACACGGCACAGGAAGCCGAACTCATGGCCGGAGAAGTCCATCACGTCGGAAACCACGACGAGGCCCCTGAGCACCAACCATCCCTGCCCAAATGGGTCATCCGGTCCTCCGCTGCAACCAACGAACCAAATTCCGTTCCGAGGTCACACCATACCCTGCCATCATCATCCAGCGGAATTGAACTTGAGAGTCGCAAGGGACTGAGTACTCACCAAGCAACCCGGACGGCCTCCCCCGCCGTCCTCTGCCCCGCGACCGCCGCCTGGTGCTGGTGGCCGTGCTGGTCCAGGGAATGCAGATTTTGTGAGCTTATGCACCCGGGCCTCACTATCCTAACACTCCAATGTTGCTTTTAGATCTGTACTACACAACTAACTTATTACATGGAATTTTTTCTTTTTTGTTCCTTTCATATAAAACATGTCTTGAACTTCAAACTTTGCAGTACAACATAACTTTGTAACTAGAATGTGAGATAAAACTTTCAGATT
Organism: Triticum aestivum; assembly: GCF_018294505.1. Taxonomy (NCBI): domain Eukaryota; kingdom Viridiplantae; phylum Streptophyta; class Magnoliopsida; order Poales; family Poaceae; genus Triticum; species Triticum aestivum. Next base: position 612,247,512 of record NC_057806.1, on the reverse strand, counting down.
TTTTTGTCCGACATAAATATGGAAAATAAGATTTTTTAATCAAATAAATCTCATTTTGTATATTTATGTTGGACCAAAAAATCTGTAAGTTTTATCCCACATTCTACATAGAAAGCTTTGTTGTGCTGCAAAGTTGAAGTACAAAATACATGTTCTATATGAGAGAAACAAAAAAGAGAAAATTATTTGCACGAATCGTGATGCAGGAATGAGTGGTTGGATAAGGAGTACCCGGGTGCATAGGCTCTAAAACATGTTTTCGCTGGTCCAGGAAGTCTCGAATCGGCCGCGGCGGCGCCTGAACCTGACGACCCCGCTGCTGGATCTGCCGGTGGCGTCTGTAGATGGTCTCCGGAGTCCGGTGATCGATGACCTGTGTGGCCGCGCGGTAGATGGCTCTCCCCGCACGGAGCACCCACGGCGGCGCCATGGCTGCGGGGCGCGAGAAGGGGAGGAAGGCTCTAGAGGGGGAGGGGGAGGGGGAAGAGCGGGAGAAGGTAGGGAGGAGAGGGGTGGCGATCGGCTGCTAAATTGCAAGGGGGTGCGGCTTATATGTGGATGCCGATAAGGGCGAGGGGCGGTGGGAGGCCGGGCTCGGGAGGGATGGCGAGGGCGAGGGCGAGGGCGGGCGGGGCGCGTAACCGACATCGCGTCGCCTGCACGCGCGGGGCGCGGCATGAGAGGGGAAGCGAAGGAGAGAGGAGGGAGGGGAGAGCGCGAGCCGGTCGAGGAATTGGATGGGAGGGGGCGGGCGGTTACGGCAGCGAGCTGGATTGGCAGGAGGGAGGCCCAGCTCCCGCCTCGCCGGTGCGGCCGACGCGCAGCCCAGAGCCCCGCGGCTGGCCGAGGAGGAGTGCCTCCTCCCAATCTCTCACCGATTTCTGCTTGGAAGCGGCCCCAAGTGCCGAGCTGCCGAGCGGAGCGAAGCTCCATCTCAATTTGTGGAGTTCCTCGCCGTTGCCGTTGCCGTTGCCGGGCGACATTTGAATTTGAACTGAAGTCTGTCTAGATAGTATCTATAGGCCTGTCATGTACAAAATATCCTACATCTCCGTGTGTCGGGATGGCTAGTCGCTTTGAGCTTATCTCTCTCTTTGACTCAAGAGGGCAAGGGTTCGACGCCTGCGCCTCGCCATCTCTCTCTTTATCTTCTTTTTTATATGGTCTTTCCCTCTTTTTCTGTTGTCTTTTTTTTTGGCAAATCCTTTTCTGTTGTCTTTCTTTTCGTTTATCTACTGATCTTTTTTCTTGCAAGCGGTTTATCCATTCATCTTGCACGAGCACCTGCTCGCTTTGAAAAAACAGTGAAATCTGCTATCTGAAGTAAATTGCCCTCTACTTGGTGAAGAACTATTGCGTTGCTTTGCTGGGTCAGCTTTAGTTTTGCCTGATATTCATATAATATGTGTACGTAGTGGTGAATTATAGGGAATATCACAAATGTGAGGATTCATGTACGCATGATGCCCAACTTTTATATCCAAAACTCGTTCGTATACAGAAAAGATGCAACTGCTACAACTCCCAAAGTGAGAGAACAAGGAACAGCAATACGCAATTACTTTACACAGTGTGTTTCTGACAATAAAATAAAATTAACATGACCATCTCTTTCACGGAAATGCTTCTGTCAAGCCAGATAATTGTATATCTGGGGGTTACTCCGGTCTCTCTCCAGGTACTCCCTGTCGATTAGGCTCTCTATTCTCTTCTTCATATCCGCTGGCTTAATCGGGAACTTGAGCTGAAAGGGGGGAAATGGAGACCAGATACTAGGTCAAATTGCTGGGCAGGGAAAAGGGTGCAGGGAAATCATGTCAATCACTCCGAGTGTTACCTGCTGGAAAAGCTCAGTTATTAGAAGGGTGTGGCTGAGAGTTTTCCTCGTCTTCATAATTCGAACTATGGCTGCATCAACCTGCATATAATAAAGAGAACCAGGTCAGGTTATGCTATGAGATTGTAAGACACCAAAGACATGACTGGCAATCAGATTTCTACAGAAAGACTTTTATACAGAGGACTACCTTTCCTACCATAAGCAATAAAGCACTATAATATCAGCAGAGCAAGCAAATGTAGAGCATAATAGCTACATCGACCATGCAACTACTAGTCTTACAGGGATAATTGATTGTGTATTTATCTGCCTATTCTGACAGTTAAACCACAAAAGTTTCTGTTTGCAAGTTCAGTCACCTGATACTGACGATCTTGAAATACTCTCTCAGTGGTGCTTGTGTTTTCTTCTACTGTTTCCTTCATCTGAATTGCATTCACCTGCAAATACAGAACAGCACCTTAGTTACACACTTAAACTCGATGCCATCTGAAGTTGCCCTTCTCATCCAAAGAAAATTAAGGGGAAATATACCTTTATGCGATAAAGGGGAGCACTAAAATCTTCATTAAATACGAATTCGTCCTTATCATCTATATCTCGTCCTTTTGGTGTCTGAAACACAAATGATGATTAACCAAGCTGCATGCCGAAAATTTGTCAAAGACAAACAAAAGAGTCACACCTTTTGGAGAACCCTAACTTTGCCACATGCAAGTGACTGGAGTGTTCTTCTCAATTCTTTATCCTCAATACCAGTCGACTCCTTTATGTCGACAAAGCTTAGCTTTTGTGCATCGTTGAACAACATCAGGACTACACTCTAATAGAAGGAATAAAATCGGAGTTTAGTTATTGCTCTCAGATAATTACCACATGATAAACCACGAGAGGGGGAGGGGGCAATAATCCAACCTGAAATAGTGACACTGCAAGTTCCTTTCTGCCTTTGGGGAACTCTACTTTTAATACACAATGACCCAAAGAATTCTGCCACATTAGACGCCTTCCACTGTACTTGCTCAAATAGAACTCTTTAAATATATCCTGTCAAAGAGAAGGGTTCAAAAACAGACTTCAAATTTGCTGCGACCATGTCAAGTCAGCCCAGACTAACCTGATAGACATTGAGTTCATGTGGGAGCTTCACATCCATCGGTGGATATGTCGGCCAGTAGCTGCAATTCAACTGATTTATCAGAACCGCATATATATGATCAAGACAACATCAATGATTGCATGTTAGTATGCTCCGCAAATGCTAACACTAATCCATTGCATTCAGATACCAGCTACATGATCTTCTTATAATAAAGCCCATACAAGTAACAGTTTCAGACTCAGACTTTAGACAACTGTCATATCAATGGAATGTGCTTCTTACAATGCATGTAAATGTGAGGGCAAAGGTTACTTACCCTGTTGTAAGCACATGTACACTCATTTCAATGCCAGTCGGAAGTTTTGTCCTTGCCTGAGATGATTGCTTGAAAGAATCATTTATTTCTTTGGATAATTCAATGTCCTGTGAACCAAATTGAGATATGAAGAAATTATTATATATAGTATAAATGGATATAGTATATAAGCAAGCATCAGAAGAAGACAGGACAAAAGAGAATCGTCAGTGACAAAAACTATGCTACCTTGAACATTCCCTCTAGTTTGTTGGTAAATTGACTTCCGCACTCAGTTTTAAGCTGCAAACAGCAACATGTTGCTCAAATACATCATTATAATTTGGATCACATGTAAAATAGTAGCTTAACCCTCGGATAAGAAATTATTACCTTTGTAATCATTGATTTCTCAGCATCTATAGATGCGCTCTTTCCCAGCAGCAGCCTCTTAGCTAGATCCTTCTTGTAGAATGCCTCAAATACATCTTTTCCCTGTCCATGATGAAAATACACTTATTTTATTTACACTAGAGAATAAAGGGATGTACATTTAGGTTTGTTACATTTAATTCTCAGTTAACAGTTCTTTGCAGTGATTATCACATTATGTACTAGTAGTTTTAGGGCCTAAGCTTCTCTTACTAGCTCTGTAATGTACGTTATGGGCCATCTTGGAATTTGGCCTAGCATCACCCTGCCTGGGAAGGCCCAATTATATCACCTTTGAGGGTAGGGCTTAAACTCATTTAGGTATCGATTTGTACATGTTGCATCTTAGATATCTGAGCTCCTAGCTCATCAGACCGCAGCCTAGTTAAGCTATGTTCTGAAGACATGTGTGTCAAAAGAAACTGGGATGATCTCTACATTTTTCCTCAATTGATATGAATTTGCTTTCAGTCAGGCTCAGCCCAACCAGTTCCATGGATATAATTGCATCAAATAGCTCAAAGACTTACTTGTATAAATCGGAACAGAACCAAAACTTTGTCGAGTATTCCCTCCAATTCTTCTTCTGAAGTACCTTTATTTCCAGCTCGAAGTTTCTCATCGAGAAACTTTGCGATCAATTCAGCCGGTCGATTCTGTTGTTAGGGGACAAGCTGTCAGCCTTAATCTTTTGAAAAGAAAACATAGGAGACAGAAATTATAAGTACACTAATTTGGGTACTCAAGAGTCTTAAGACCGACGTACAATTTTACCCAGTTAACAATGTGATGAAAGAACATGCGCATCAAAATGCATCACATAAAATCCAAAATCATGCTTTATGCCTATCAAATCTCACAACTGACTGAAAAAAACGGCAGCCCAGTGCACGTAGCTCCCGCTTGCGCAGAGTCCGACCACTTTGGGTCTTCTGACCGCAGCCTTTCCCTGCATTTCTGCAGGACGCTATTTCCAGGACTTGAAACATAAAGCATGCTGTACAAGACTAAAAGTATGACCCATGTTTGTAAATTAAGCAATTGTAGGATTTAGCAAGGCCCAAAAGAGAAGATATGACAGGAAAGACAGCACACGAACATTGTGACACTGCATTCAAGAACGGATACCCCATGGAGCTCCATTTTGCCTTGTACAAACTGCTGCAGTGCGGTAGAGCATTGTATGTGTAACAATACTCCCGTCTAAAAAAAATTACTAACACATCACTATATCCATAAATTATCTGTAATAATATATATTAGCAAAATTAGAATGATATGGAAGCATCTTTCTTCAAGACGAATGGAATACCATTATTTCCATATGGGTTATTACATATTTTACATACATTAACCTACCAACGTTTCAAATGCTTGAAAGCGCATAACAACCAATATCTGGTGACAGGGTTACTGAGGACGATTCTTGATGACAGTCTTTTGACTCTATGCTACTACTCCCTCCTGTCACAGATTTTTTATGCTTGATATTCAGTTTGAGATACAATTTTACCATCAAATTTTTATCAGTATTTTACTACTGTGAAAATTCAAGACATGTATAAGAAAACATTATTTATTGCAAATTTCATCGAACAATTCCCATACAAGTACCCAGCTGTATAGTAATAGACGAGAGAGAAGAAAATGCTGACCACAACTTCCCATGATGATTGGAAAGAGTAATAAATATTTGACCAACGAACAATAAAAATAGAAGAAAAAGAACTATTACATCAAACTATATGCATGACAAGATATCCACTTAGTACTCAACAAAAAGAAATACATATAATGAAGCAGAATGGTAAAATCTGGCCCACCTGGCGTAGATTGATAAGATGCTCGAATGACTCCTTTATAGTATTGGAGAAAGCCTCATTTTTGGCAAAACTTTCTTCCAATATTTTATCAAGGGATGCCTTAAATTCCAGAAGAAAGGGAACCAAATCCTTGTCTTTCTCTTCATCCATGATAATGCCCTGGCCTGTGCCCCGGATATATAAACTAAGTGCTTGCTTTAGCATCTCAATGGCATCAACCCTCTGAAAAAGGGTGTACATCCTCGACAGGTCCGTTACACGATTTGCTTCCATAAGCACTGTAAATCCCTGAGACCCCACACATAAACGCCAAGAAACACAAAGATTCATAAGTGGAGAAGCAGCTAAAATAGATTAGTTGCATAATAAAAATAATACTGAGAAAGTGAACATCCTTATTGGTTTATCGATCTTATAGCCAACAAGAATACTGTTCTACCATGCTTGTTCAGGCTACTTGCCACAAAAAAGGTCTTACGATTCTAAAAGCAGATGCCCACCTTCTCAATAATTGCGGATGTGTGTCGCTGTAGCAATTGTTTCTCTGTAGTTGCTATAAGTGGCTTCCTCGTGTTAGCTTCCAAATACAGAATGCACCTATCATGTTCTTCTTGCAACCTTGACTGCATTAACTCGCATGCAATACCATCAGTTGCAAGCTACCTGACTTTCATGGTTCAGTATGAACAAAGTACATGGAGAAGAAAAGAAACCAATCATTACCTCCGCGTGCTTTAGATAATCTGGAATATCAGACTGCTGCAAATATTTGACACCTTCAGTAGCATAAAACTCAGAGGTGCATTCAAGAAAAGGCTTTTCGAATGTCTCGGAATACATTCCAAGATCAGTAAACATCTTCAGAAGATGACTAAGTAATGTCTTATCTATTGCTTCACCAAGCCTGATCAGGAAAGAATAATCTTTGAATAAACAGTTTTCCAGGGAAAGATAAAATAAATTGATAAGAAATTTTAATTGCAGTGATCCTCTATTACATATAATAGAATAATGGATTTCAACACAGATTCTATGACCAGGAAAGAGAAGACAAGTACATTCCTGCACAGGCTGGTGTTAGTTTATTTGATGAGCATGCATATAACAGATGCAGTGACAAAAATCCAAGTGAATCAAAACATGAGAACGCGATGAGAGAGACATAATACATTCAGTAACCGTATTTAGCCTTTACCCATTGACATTAAGATGAATTTGGATCACAATAAAAAAAGTATAGGCCACACATTTGTTAATCCCATATTGAACACATATGCATCATTAAGCATTTGTGTTTTTTCACTTGCATTAGTAGCAGTGTGAACCATGATACGAATCATTCGCCTGATCCACATTTTTCACAGAATAGATATTCCAATTAAAGGGGTGATAGTAGGATTTAATGATCACAAAAAGGATTGTTGCTTAGGATTCATCAAAAAAAATACTACACAATCATATGCTATGTGGGGATATGATAAATATATTATTAAGTTGACTATAGTTGAAGTTAAGTTAATCAAAACCAATCAAATATAAGATGAATCCTACTTCAGATACGTACGCTGGCAACACTGCGGATTTATTTGAAAGCAACAGACATCTGGTTATATAAGAGAACCTATGCCGGGTGTAGGTCAGTAGTAGTTCATCTCCACACATGTACACACACACACACCTGATCACCAGATTTCTATATATAGCACAAGAGCTTGCAACAGAATAGTAGGCATACCTCTCGCTCTCAATCAATCTTAAAAGACCAGTGACGGTTTTGTGTTCAATCTCCGGAGACAATGATATATGCTTGCGGAACAGCTGCAACCCCATATCCCACACTGAAGAAAGATTTGCAACATTCTTGACATATTTTACATCAAGAAGTAAAGCGATACCACGGATAATCAACATCTGATCACAAAAATCTTGCCATGTTCTTTGCACCAACGACAAAAATACAACCAGGTCTGGACTTTGACCCACTAATGCTGAGATTTTTGCTGATATATGTATTTCGCATTCTTTCTTGACTCGCTCGTATAAATTTGCCCCTAGCTTGTGTAGACAGAGATCACCAGCTGCCTATTGTGAAGAAAAAAATTCCAGGCTTAAAAATTAACGTGGGAGCATCAGACCTTATGGGGTAAACAACAAGGAATAACCTGATAAAGTTTCTCAACATCGCAGGAAAGCTTCTGCTTGAGAAATATGGCTGTAATGGCATCCTTCAAAATTGCCCAAGTATCTTCCTCAAAGTTTTTGGGTAATTTTGGCTGACCTATACATGAAAAGCAGATGGATGATATAACATACTCCCTCCGCTCCAAAGTATAAGGTGTACTGATTTTTTTCAAAGTCAAGCTTTCCTAGGTTTGACCAAGTTTATAGAAAAAATATCAACATCTAAAATACGAAATAGAAAAATTAAAGGACAAAACCAGTGCTAGAAGCCCCCGCACCAATACCAGATAAATAGAATATGGAAAATTATTTCATGATGCATGCAATGATATGATTTGATATTGTAGATATTGATTTTATTTTCTTTCTATTATCTTGGCCAAAGTATAAATGTTTGATTATTAAAACAAATACAGCTTATATTTGGGGGGTGGGGGGGTGAACAAAACAGAAAAGTATTGCATCGGGAAGCCTAATTCAGACTACAACTTTAAATATGTGACATTTATATGAACTAAGGTTGCAGAAAGAGCCCCGACAGCCCGTTATCTGAGAAAGAACATGAAAAATAACAGAGATTGAAGATTGAAGAACCACTAAAATCCATGGTGGAGAATACTGGACAGAAATAAGAAGGTTGAAGGTTGCATAGGCAGTGTTAAGTTTTATTCAATAAACAGAAAGAGACACGATGTTTCTTGAGAATATAATACTGGAGATGCCAAGACTAGCTACCGATGAACGCTGGCAGTCATGCCCGCTAATAATGCTAAAGGGAGTGTGTGTTGCACATACAATCTAGCTAGAAGGCCAGCTGACATCATAGCAGTCATCAACCAGCCAGACTCACCCTTCAAGTGCATCAAGAACAACAGAAGGCCACATCTACTGCAGAAAATCTGCCAGCTCAAATACAACCAAGCAGGCATCAACCAGCCACACTCGGTCTTGAAATGCATCAAGAACAACATAAGAGACACATTTACTGCGGCAAATCGTTGTCATACACTCACATCCAGTAAGAATCAATTATAAACAATCACTGTGAATTTCACATGACATAGACATGTGCAGAGCCCCTCGAGATAAAAAGCACTGCACAGATCTAGCTAATTTTATTGGTGCAGGCAACTAGATACATAGGCACGCCAATTAGGGAAAACCAATACTGACTAGTGAAGTTACAACTTGGTGGTCCGTTTGTGGGGAACAACTGAGAAACACCGCCAGTCTCTTGCTACTAGAGGAATTTAAACTCAAGTAGGCTCGCAAAGTAAAATGGATGTAGTTAGTCAGCAAGTGAACTCAACAACAGAAATAACAGGTTACCCTTCAATTGGCACAACAAATCTACACTCCCCTGGATGATATCCTGCAGAAC
>NC_057806.1:612161422-612237743 GCF_018294505.1 Triticum aestivum | reverse complement strand
GTGGGGGTGAGACATGAATCAGATGCCCAAGGGCATCGCGCGGCGGCGGCGGCAACGGCGAGCGGTGGAGGGATGCGGTGGCCGCCGCGAGGGTTTTGGGGGCCGGGCCGACGGGGACGGGGGGAGGGTAGCTGAGACTAGAGAACGGCGAGGGAGAGGGAGATCGGGTTGGGAAGGGGAGGGGAGGGGAGGAGGGTTTCGCTCGACTACCTTTCCATTTTTCTTTCTTTTCGGAATTTTTTTGAGGGGGCTGGGATGGGAGGCTGGACCGCCGGACGGGACGGCTGGAGTGTGTGCGCTTACATGTGGGCCTGGAGTCTCCCACGCCACCCAGCAGAAACAAAACAAAAAATGATTGCAACGGAGCTGAAAACTCAAGATTAATCGTTTGAAAAGATGAGTGTGCGCAAACCAATTTGTGGTGGGATAGTTAGAGGAATAATGATATCCCCAACCCACCAGGGTTTAAGTTCTGGTGCTCGCTGAAAGAACATGCGGTGCCCCCATGTTTGGTTTTGGTAATTGATGACAATCTTTATGAACTAATGGTTGTCTTGAGTTATATTTGAAGGTTTTGTCCATAGGTTTTTCTTGGAGTACATGTGTTGATTTCAAGGAGAGTTTGTGTCGACCAAGGTGTTATTCAAGGAATTATCCAAAGATTGATCATGTGAGAGTTGAGCTTATTGCAAGCATGCCTTGAAGAAGAAGATTGTGTGATCATTCATGTCTACCTTCAAGACATCATTCAAATGAAGAGAATTGGAAAGGTTTAAGGATGATCAAGACTAAGTCAAGAGTGAATCAAATTGATCAACTCACAAAGCGCAGAAGATGTACCGAGAGGGATCAAGTGATCCCATTGTATGGTAAGAATTGTCAATTACGCTTTGTGTACTAACCCATGGTCTTCGTGAGAGTTCTTTGTGGGGTTAGGTTGCGGTGTGCAAGTTCAAGTGGAGCATCACGAAGAGATCAAATGCTTGAAACTTGGCGTCCTTTGTGGTGATAATGGACTTGTGAAGATGTGCGGAAGAGTGGCTCACCCATAGTGGAGTATGGGGGAGCAATCAACTAGTCTTCATCGAGTCAACACAATCAAGAAAGGTGGTCCAACTTGAGGGAGTCAAAATTGTCATCATCTAGCTCAAGTGGACCATGTGCAAGGCAAAGGTTTGCCCTTGATAGGTTTTCTATTTTACCGGTCTCATGATGGTAGTTGGGAGACCGGGTTATAGGATCGATTGCCGTACTATCAAGGGGGGCTCTCGATGAGTAGCTTGATCGTATCGTTCGTAGAGAGCTCAAACCATTGCATCCTTGCATCATCTTTCTTGGTTCTTATTTGGTTCTCTTTGTGAGTCTTAGAGCTTATGGTCATCTTGATGACAAGCTCGAGTTCATCGAAAACGGAGTTCACATGCATCTTTTATGATGTTTTCGATGTTGGAGGTTTTGCCGATTCTTCTCGGTTGGAGGTTTCACTCCTCTATTTGTTGGCATACCCCCCTGCCTCTTCTTACTATATCCAGTCGTTGTTTTGATGCTACTCGTCGTCTTGTTTCCAACAAGCTTGAGTTTGCTCAATTCGGAGCTCATATGCAGAAGTTATGGCAGTTCTGGTTTTCTTGAGAGTGGTTTTTGTCTGGTCCCAGCAGTAGTACCGCGTGCCCCAGCGGTAGTACCGCTTGGAGCTCTCAGCCGTTGTACCACTGCTTCCGGGCGGTGGTACCGCCAACTTACTCAGCAAAGACTTGGGCGGTTGTTCCGGCCAGGCACCGCCCAAGTACCGATCAGGCCTCTGTTTTGATGCGGTACTCGGGCAGTGGTGGCCCGGTTGGTCCGGTCGTACCGGTACCACCGGTGTCCGGAGCGGTTCGACCGCTCAGGACTTAGCCGCCCGAGCGCTCAAGGCCATGCGGTTGCACCGGCTCGGTACCGCTCGACTACCGCACTCAGGGGTGACTCCCTTCTGTTCCTATACGGTGGTTGAGCGGTGGCTGGGCGGTTGGTCCGGTTGTTCTTCTCAACCGGTGCTACCGCCTGGTCGCCCGGTTGTACCGCCTGGTAGGGTTCTGCACGTATACTGTGAGTCCCGGTTGTACCGGGACCAGGAGCGGTAGTACCGCTCGTGTGCGGGCTGAGCACATAACGGTTGGATTTTCCCCCTCCTATAAAAGGGGGTCTTCTTCCCCATTGAACCTAACTCTTTTGAGCTCGTGTTCTTCCCCCTTTGTTGACCTTCTTTGAGCTTGCTAACTCTCATTCCCTCCATAGATTCTTGCTAGTTTTTGAGGGAAAAGAGAGAGGAGATCTAGATCCACATTTCCACCAATCACTTTCTCCTCTATGTGAGGGGAACCCCTTGGATCTAGATCTTGGAGTTCTTGGTGTTCTCCTTCTTGTTCTTCCTCTCATTTTCCTCCCTAGCATTAGTTGCTCCGGTGGGATTTGAGAGAGAAGGACTTGGGCACTCCGTGTGCCCTTGCCATTGCATTTGGTGTATCGGTTTGAGTTCTCCACGGTGATACGTGGAAGTGAAGTTTGAGAAGCTTATTACTCTTGGGTGTTTGGGCACCCTAGAGCTTGTTCCTCTTGGGTGTCTTGGCGCCCTAGACGGTTGGTGTTGTTCGGAGCTCAATCATTGTGGTGTAAAGCTCCGGGCAAGCGTCGGGGTCTCCAATTAGGTTGTGGAGATCGCCCCGAGCAATTTGACGGGTATCGGTGACCGCCCCCAAGGGTTGCCAAAGTGTACGGGTTCGGTGACCGCCCCCAAGGGTTGCCATTTGTATGGGTTCGGTGACCGCCCTCAAAGGTCCCTTAGTGGAATCACGGCATTTTGCATTGTGCGAGGGCGTGAGGAGATTACGGTGGCCCTAGTGGCTTCTTGGGGAGCATTGTGCCTCCACACCGCTCCAAACGGAGATTAGCATCCGTAAGGGTGTGAACTTCGGGATACATCATCGTCTCCGCGTGCCTCGGTTATCTCTTACCCGAGCTCTTTACTTATGCACTTTACTTTGTGATAGCCATATTGTTTCTTGTCATATATCTTGCTATCACATAGTTGCTTATCTTGCTTAGCATAAGTTGTTGGTGCACATAGGTGAGCCTAGTTGTTTTAGGTTTTGTGCTTGACAAATTAACCGCTAGGTTTATTCCGCATTTGTTCAAGCCTAAATCGTAATTATTTTAAAACGCCTATTCACCCCCCCTCTAGGCGACATCCACGATCTTTCACTCGCATTATTCCGGGAGTAAATTTCAATATGATATGTTGGCTCAGTCTCTCGAAGGTGCTCATAGGGATAGGGTGTGCGTGTATGCGTGTGTACATTCATCGGGATGAGTATATGCGCGTATGTATGAGCACTTGCATTTATATTGATGTTAAAAAAACAAAAAATAGGAATAAGGTGTATGTGTGTGCGTTCATAGAGGAAGTATATGCGCGTATTATGAGCGCTTGCATGTACTGATGTTCAAAAAAAAGATAAGTGTGCACCAAAGTTACATTTTTCCTTGATAAACATAGGATGGTTCTCATGCTCACAACTCTCGATCAACGTTGTAGAATTGTGGATTTGTCTTCTTCATTTTCTCATCACCCCTATTTTAAAACCCTCTGAACTCTTTGTGAATTTTCCTCCATCACTTGCTAAGGGAGGCGGAGAGGAGGGGTGTATAGTATGTAATTTCCGGGATTCAACATTACATGGAAAACCTATAACACTTTTTCTTCTGAATCTACATACGCAACTTGTGTATCTTTATCCATTTTTTGAATGCTTGCATGGTGTTACTCACCTTTCTTAAGTGTAACATGCTATCCATCGTTGTATTATGTTCGGTTTGGATTTGTCATGACTCATGCAAAAGTGTGGTCTCTTAGGCTTCATTGCTATAGTAATCCATATTTGAGTCCAATTCAAAACCCGGGAAAAACACATGGAACGTGAAGTGGAAAATAAACATCCAAACATTATTGCCCGTGCCATCCAATTCAAGAATGTGTGTGGGAGAAGGAGCTAAGAGGAGGAGAGAGATGACAATGAAGGAGAAGAAGAAGCCATCTAGCTAATAACTATGGACCCGAAAGTTTGTGGTAAACTACTCACACATCATTGAAGAGGCTATGGTGTTGACGTAGAAGCCCTCCGTGATCGAATTCTCCTCCGGCAGATCGCCGGAAAAGGCCCCAAGATGGGATCTCACGGGTACAGAAGGTTGCGGCGGTGGAAAAGGTGTTTCGTTGCTCTCCCCGAAGGTTTCAGGATATAAGAGTATACATAGGCGAAAGAAGTAGGTCAGTGGAGCTGCGAGGGGCCCACGAGGGTGGGGGCGCGCCCTCCTACCTCGTGGCCGCCTCGCTGCTTCCTTGACGTCCACTCCAAGTCTCCTGAATCACGTTTGTTCCTAAAAAGATCCTCGTCAATATTTGATTCTGTTTGGATTCCGTTTGATATTCCTTTTCTGCGAAACACGGAAATAGGAAAAAAAATAGCAATTTGCACTGGGCTTTCGGTTAATAGGTTAGTCCTAAAAATAATATAAAAAGGTATATTAAAGCCCATTAAACATACAAAACAGATAATATAATAGCATGAAACAATAAAAAATTATACATACGTTGGAGACGCATCAGGCATATTTCCTTCAATGCGGTGCCGCTCGACGCATGCGTAGCAAAATCGTGCAACATTGGGGCTCGATGGTGCATCTCCGATGCACGCGACAACAGGCCTCCGCGGGCGACGGTTCGGTGTGTGGCCACCGACGGTGCATCCAATGCCTGTGAAATCGGCCACAAGCACGAGGTAGTGGTGTGGTTTCTGTCACGCCCCAAAACATGGTTCGGACATAACAGCCGCCACGCGTTTATAAACAAACGATTATAAACGTGTGAGGCCTAAACTAAAACTTTTCACAATAATACACATAATAAGCATGTATTCTTTATTATGGGGATACATAGTTCTTGCTGAAAATAAACTTCTAAAGTACTTCAATTTATTCCCTCCCGGCGCGTGCTACGCCTACTGCTCAAAGCCAAGCTCAGGATCATTACCACTTTGGGCTGCAAAAATAGAAATTAAGCAAGGGTGAGTATGATGATTCATATCCAGCAAGTAGCATTTATTCAAGGGTACAAAAGGAGAAAGTGTTATGGATATCACATCGGTGTAATTCAGTTTCAAGGAAATGATACGACAACAATGGACCGATTTAGCGGCGGAAAATAAAGTAGTGCAAAAGGCTGAATTAAAAGATAATATTAAACAGAGTTCAACGGAATACTGAAAATATTTATAGCGGTGTATAGGGAAAAATATTGGTATCACAAGTGACCAGCAAGGTTCCCTACCCGGGACTCACAGGGGTGAATATTCACACTTTTACACTCTTAAGAGGGGTACTCCGACATCGACAGTCTCGACCAGAACCACGTGGGTTCTAGAAGAGCAGAGCCCTTCGACCCCCTGAGGCACGACAACTTGACTTACTAGTATGGGTCGTTCCCAAGGATCCATCACCGATACCCTGTTCGGAACAAGTGTCGTCCCCAGCGGAGAACTCAGACAGTCCCATACCTGAACCGTGACCGGTACAATATGTTTGCGGTCGTGACACCAATATAGACAATATGTGAATATGGAAATAAGGAGGTCAGTGGTATGATGAAACTTATGTAGTAATCCTCACGTCTCCACGTAAGCCCAAATAATCATGACGATTACTTACTCACCGGAACATATTTCTCTTCAACAGTACCGTGGCCAACGAACAGAGGACAGTTGCAGAAGAACTCATATATCACGATACAGTGGCTAGCAAAAGAAATACTAGCAGCAGTATATCTCTAGATCAGTGTAACAGTGTGCAAGTCGCAGGACCAAGCACATCAACGGAATATGAATAGAGGAACTGCTACTTGCCTGACAGCGGTACCCGTCTACCACGCGGTCGCTAGGAACAACACCAGCGAGAGCTCCAACTTCTTCTTCCAGCAGACGACTCTGACTAGTGTGTCAATGGTCCTACGCTACAGCACCTGGTCGCCTTATATACTGGTAACAAGTGAGTAGCTCCTTGTGAACACATTAATCGTCGTCCAGCTGCCGCCGTAACTCCTGCTTGCTCCAAAGGATAAGCTAGTGCCCCTTTGATTCACCTAATGGCTGGTTCGATGCACCTACTAGCTCATGCATGCATATGTTTCTAACCAGAGCAATGACACATACATTCTATCTCTCAAGGAAAAGACACGTAGCCATGCAACAAGCCTTCTCATCGCTGCATGCAAAAATATCTACTGCCCTAGACAGTGGTACAGTGTAATCCAAAAGCTAGCTGGCATGTGAGAAGAAAATACAGCTAACCTTACTGAGCTAGTTGGCAGGCTACGTACATGCATTACGGCAACGGTGACTAGATGGATGCATGCAGTGCGTTGAGTACAGACCATGGATATGGTGCATGCCATGCATTGTGCATGCATGTAAGTGTACGTGGATTGCTCAAGCAAATGCAATACTCCACCATCTTCTAATACAAAGAAAATCTACTAATGATTGGGATGCACCTATTGGTATTAAGATATTTATCTTCAAAATTATTTATAAATACTAGCATGCCTGAGTTATTAGAAAAATGATAGTTAAGCAAAATTTAATTCTAAATGACAATCGATGCATTTTAATTATCCTTAAGTAACACACGGGTGTTACATCCTCCCCGCCTTATAAAAATTTCATCCTCGAAATTCAATTACCGGTCGATAGAAGATGCGGAAAGTTTTTGTGAAGTTCGTCTTCTTTTTCCCATGTCGCCTCGTCCTCATTGTGGTTACTCCACTGGACTTTGACAAATTGGATAGTCCTTTTTCTCATTACTCGATCTTTGACATCTAGTATTCTCAGGGGGTACTCCTCGTATGATAGGTCTGGTCTCAGTTCCATGATTGGTAGTTGTGTTGCTTCTGGCAGTGTTTCGCATTTCTTCAGTGTGGATACATGAAAAACATTATGTACCCCTAACAAGTTTGGAGGCAGCTCTAATCGGTAGGCTACTGGTCCAACTCTGCCAATAATTTGAAAAGGTCCTACATACCTTGGACTCAACTTTCCTTTCAAACCAAAACGTCTCGTACCTTTTCGACGTGAAACCTTTAGGTATACTAGATCTCCATCTTGAAATTCAACTTCCCTCCGTTTGGTGTCTGCTTGTTTCTTTTGACGGTTCTGTGCCGCCGTTAAATGCTCCCGAACTACTCGTAGTTTTTCCTCTGCCTGTTGAACTAATTCTGGGCCTATATACTTCCTCTCACCAATTTCTTCCCATCATATAGGAGAACGACATCTCTTACCATACAAAGCTTCATACGGAGCCATCTTTATACTGGATTGATAACTGTTGTTGTATGCAAATTTGACTAGAGGAAGGGACTCATCCCACTTTTCTTTGAAGTCCAACATGCTTGCTCGAAGCATATCTTCCAGTATTTGTATGACTCGCTCTGTTTGTCCATCAGACTGGGGATGATAGGCTATACTAAAATTCAGTTTGGTCCCCAAGGTCTTATGTAAGCTTCTCCAAAATCTTGAAACGAACCTTGGATCTCGATCTGAAGCAATATTTACAGGGACGCCATAGTTCGTAACTATCTCCCTAATATATAACCTTGTTAATTTTTCAAGGGTCATTGTTTTCTTGACTGGTATGAATTGTGCCACCTTGGTCGATCTGTCTACTATAACCCATATAGAATCATATCCTGCGGAAGTTTTCGGCAATCCGGTAACAAAATCCATACTGATATCCTCCCATTTCCAACTAGGAATTCTTAGCGGTTGCAGGAGGCCTGGTGCTTTTTGATGGTCCACCTTTACCTGCTGACATATTGGACATTCCAGGACGAATCTTGCTATTTCTCTCTTCATATTTGGCCACCAAAAATTTCCTTTAATATCCCGATACATCTTTGTGCTACCAGGATGTACAGTGTATGGAGTGGTGTGAGATTCTTGCCTGATCTCCAATTTCAACTCTGCATTTTTAGGTACACAAATACGTTCTCTCAACCATATAGATCCATCCATCCGTATGTGAAATTCTGATGGCTTTCCTTGCTCTATGCTTTCTCGGAGACTGACAAGAAAAGGATCTTCCAGTTGCTTTATCCTAATTCTTTCTTGAAGATCAGGTTTGACCTGTAGTGCCATAATAGTGATCGATGGGTCACGTACATGCACCTCTATTCCCATCTTGTCTAAGTCCTCCAAAATCTTCCTTTGTGAGGTGATTAAAGATGCCACATTGCAATCAGCTTTTCTGCTTAGCGCGTCAGCTACTGCGTTTGCTTTACCCGGATGGTAATTGATATTGACATCGTAGTCTTTAAATAGCTCGATCCATCTTCTCTGCCGCATATTTAATTCCTTTTGTGTGAAGATATATTTTAAACTCTTGTGGTCAGTAAAAATCTCACAGTGTTCTCCATACAAATAATGTCTCCATATTTTTAGAGCAAAGATTATAGCACCTAATTCCAGATCGTGTGTTGGATAATTTTTCTCATATGGTCTAAGTTGTTGAGAGGCATATGCGATTACCTTGTTGTTCTGCATGAGGACACAACCGAAACCAATTTTTGAAGCATCACAGAAAATAGTAAATCCAATCCCATTTATTGGTACTGCGAGAACTGGGGCAGACACTAGTCGACGTTTTAATTCTTGAAAACTTTCTTCGCACTTCTCAGTCCAGTCGAACTTTACTCCTTTGCGAGTGAGCTGTGTCAGTGGCGCTGCAAGCTGAGCAAAACCTTCAATAAATCTCCGGTAATATCCGGCTAACCCAAGAAAACTTCTTATCTCAGTAATCGTGGTTGGTCTGTTCCAGTCCAACACTGCCTGAACTTTTGTTGGGTCTGCAGATATACCCTCTCCAGAAATAATGTGGCCTAGGAATGATACTTTGTCTAACCAAAAATCACACTTCTTGAGTTTAGCGTATAACCGGTGTTTCCTCAATGTTTGAAGTACTGCTCTCAAATGTTCGGCGTGTTCCTCTTCTGTCTTTGAATATATTAAAATATCATCAATAAATACCACAACAAACTGGTCCATGAATGGTCTGAATACACGATTCATTAAATCCATAAAATCTGCGGGTGCATTTGTTAATCCAAACGGCATGACTATATATTCGTAGTGTCCGTATCTGATGCGAAAAGCTGTCTTTGGAATATCTCCTTCTTTAATTTTTAGCTGATGATACCCCGATTGCAAATCTATCTTTGAAAATACCCGCGAGCCTTGTAGCTGATCAAATAAATCATCGATCTAGGCAAGGGATATTTATTCTTAATAGTTACCTTATTCAGCTCCCGATAATCAATACATAATCGCCAACTGCCATCTTTCTTCTTTACAAATAATACTGGAGCGCCCCATGGTGACATGCTTGGACGAATAAATCCCTTTTCTTCTAACTCTTTGATCTGTTGCTTGAGTTCTTTTAGTTCTGCTGGAGCCATTCTGTATGGGGTCTTTGAAATAGGATTAGTACCAGGGATCAGGTTTATGCTGAACTCAATCTCTCGGTCCGGTGGAATTCCAGATAACTCTTTAGGAAATACATCAGGAAATTCTCTAACCACAGGAATATCCTCTATACGTTTCTCCTTTATTTCCATGTTCCTAACTTGTGCGTACCTTGTTTTCTTGTGGCTCCTTTGGTACACTATTTTCTGTTGACTAGGTACTTGAAGTATCACTTTCTTCCCATGGCAATCAATAGTTGCATGATTTTCAATCAACTAATCCATGCCCAGTATTATATCAAAATCATGCATATCTAGTACTATCAAATCTGCCCGAAGTTCATGTCCCCTTATAATAACCGGACAATTAGTGCATACCCTTCGAGTTATCATCTCAGCCATTGGAGACTCTACCACGAATTTTTTCTTTATAGGTGTACTTTCTATTCCATGGGTACCAATAAATTTAGAAGATATAAAAGAGTGGGTAGTACCAGAGTCAAACAAAACAACCGCATTATGAGAACATACTCGGAACGTACCTGTAACCACATTGCTATCATTGTCCACCTCATTTTAGGTCAAATGATTTACTTTAGCACGAACAGGCTGTTGCTTCCTTCCAGGATTGTTCGTGTACCGAGGAGCAATATTCGTCTTAGGAGGCGGTGCAGGTAGGTACAATGGTGTTTTTGGTGCAGGCAAAGCAAATGACTGATTATGAGTAAAATTCTTGTTCCGGCACTGACTGATAACATGTCCCTCCTTGCCGCATCCGAAGCATTTTCCCTGTCGCTGCTCACACTGGGAAGCCATATGATCTCCATGACAAATAACACATTTATTAACTATGGGCTGATATGTTGCTCGATTATTTGGGCGCCAATTTTGATGTGCCTTCCTTTGCATGTTTCCTTGACCACGGTCGTCGAACCTCATCTTTTTGTTTGGTTTCTCAACTTCAGCATGTTCTTCAAGGTATGCTTGTTCCACTGTAAGAGCCTTGTTAGCTATGTCACGAAATGATTTTAATTCAAATACCTCCACGCGCGCCTTGATGGGTTGACGTAAGCCTTGAGCGAACCTTCGCGCCTTTACTTCATCATTTTCAACGTACGCCATCGCATAACGGGCAAGTCTAGAAAAATTAATTTCATATTCTGCCACGCTTTTATCACCTTGCTTTAGCTGTAGAAATTCAAGCTCCATTTTCCTCTGAACACTTTCAGGAAAATATTTTCTTTGAAATTCTTGCCTAAATATCGCCCAAGTAACCAAATAATTTTCTGGATATTTCTTTTTGTGCACATTCCACCAATCAAAAGCTCCACCTTATAACATAAATGTAGCTAGTGTCACCTTCTCTTGCTCTGGACAGTGCCTTGCTTCAAATATTTTTTCTATCTCAGTTAATCAGTCATCTGCGTCCATAGGATTAGCACTGCCAAGAAAGGCAGGCGGCTTCAGTCGCATGAATTGGCGCAAGCTGTCCTGTGTCCCACCCTCATGAGAGTTCTCTCCTCGGGGTGACTGTTGTACTAACTGCTCCAAGATTACAGTCTGTCGCATTTGAGTTTGTTCCTGGCGGTTCAAAATCTCCAAGAGCAAATTACTTGGAGAAAGTTGATCTTCTGCGGTCCTTTGAGATCCACCGCTACCTCCAGCGTGGGTAGTAGAAAAATCTCCATGATCGTGGTTAGCCATCTATACAATCATGAAGGATGGAGAGCGAAATAAATAAATAAACTGCCACTCTTCATAGCATGCATCAGTACATAAAAGTTGATTTTACTATATAAGAGGGGTTGACACGTACAACCAAAATTTGCACAGCCTCACCTGACAGGAGTGCTAGTGTCAACATCAAGCTACATGCAAAGGCTAGTAAAAGTGGAAGCAACCTACTACTACTAGGGTTGCTACAGGAGGCAGACATCACATGCGAACTGGATAGGTCACACCGTTACATACTAGATACTAGTAGCTCTGCCACTTCATTTATTTAAGCTAGTACATACAACCACTCAAGTTGTACTATCGCCTGCTAGCTAGTACGTTGCACGCCCTTAGTTCTTTCCTTTCTCATCCTTCATTGCTACAAGCTGCTGATGGAGGCACCAGTTCTCTGCCTTCAAATCCATCATCTCACTCTCCTGTTTGTTGTTGACGTCTTCCAGCTCATCTCTTTCTTGCTTCAGCTTCTTGGTCTTGTGTCCCTCCTCCTCGATCCAGCGATCGCGGTCCTCCACCTCTATTTCATGGTCATGCTTTATTTCATAAAGTTGGGCCTGATGCTCCTGCTCTAACTCGTCTAGTTCTTGCTTCCTACGAACCTCATGGTACTGCTGGAGTTGTGCGATCTCCTCCTGGTGTTGCTGCTCAGAACGTGCCAAGTCCAGCAAAGTCTCCCAGTACTCATAGCTGTGCAAGTCCACTAGGCCAAAGTTCAGACTAAAGTAGAGTGATTTAAGCGCTTCACGAGCCGCCGAGCACCCAGCTTCATGATCATCCTCGCCATAGCCATAGAAGGTAGTGTATGCACCAGGGTCATGTGGAGTGACCTGCACGTGCACAACTCCCTGGATTCCTCCATCTAAAAGAGCACTAGTAGAGATCACCGGTGGCTCTAGGTGAAAATGATCGGCTACCTCCTCGAGGATTTGCACAAAGTTAAGATGGAAGATGGTTGGGCCATCCATCCCTGATTCCAACCACACATATTAGCACTAACAAAATGCATGCATAAGAAGTGAAATACTAAATTTCATGACAAGACATATAATCAAATGAGCCACGTAAACGTTAGCTTCACATAAAATAAGCACAAAAAAGAGCGTTTCTAACTTACACGCACAAAATAATACCCTGGTTATTCCCCATTAGTTACAACCGTTTTTAATTTCATTTAACCTAAGCTCTGATTACCACTTAAGCTGTCACGCCCCAAAACATGGTTCGGACGTAACAGCCGCCACGCGTTTATAAACAAAAGATTATAAACGTGCGAGGCCTAAACTAAAACTTTTCACAATAATACACATAATAAGCATGTATTCTTTATTCTGGGGATACATAGTTCTTGCTGAAAATAAACTTCTAAAGTACTTCAATTTATTCCCTCCCGGCGCGTGCTACGTCTACTGCTCAAAGCCAAGCTCAGGATCATTACCACTTTGGGCTGCAAAAATAGAAATTAAGCAAGGGTGAGTATGATGATTCATACCCAGCAAGTAGCATTTATTCAAAGGTACAAAAGGAGAAAGTGTTATGGATATCGCAACGGTGTAATTCAGTTTCAAGGAAATGATACGACAGCAATGGACAGATTTAGCGGCGGAAAATAAAGTAGTGCAAAAGGCTGAATTAAAAGATGATATTAAACAGAGTTCAACGGAATACTGGAAATATTTATAGCGGTGTATAGGGAAAAATATTGGTATCACACGTGACCAGCAAGGTTCCCTACCCGGGACTCACAGGGGTGAATATTCACACTTTTACACTCTTAAGAGGGGTACTCCGACATCGACAGTCTCGACCAGAACCACGTGGGTTCTAGAAGAGCAGAGCCCTTCGACCCCCTGAGGCACGACAACTTGACTTACTAGTATGGGTCGTTCCCAAGGATCCATCACCGATACCCTGTTCGGAACAAGTGTCGCCCCCAGCGGAGAACTCAGACAGTCCCATACCTGAACCGTGACCGGTACAATATGTTTGCGGTCGTGACACCAATATAGACAATATGTGAATATGGAAATAAGGAGGTCAGTGGTATGATGAAACTTATGTAGTAATCCTCACGTCTCCACGTAAGCCCAAATAATCATGACGATTACTTGCTCACCGGAACATATTTCTCTTCAACAGTACCGTGGCCAACGAACAGAGGACAGTTGCAGAAGAACTCATATATCACGGTACAGTGGCTAGCAAAAGAAATACTAGCAGCAGTATATCTCTAGATCAGTGTAACAGTGTGCAAGTCGCAGGACCAAGCACATCAACGGAATATGAATAGAGGAACTGCTACTTGCCTGACAGCAGTACCCGTCTACCACGCGGTCGCTAGGAACAACACCAGCGAGAGCTCCAACTTCTTCTTCCAGCAGACGACTCTGACTAGTGTGTCAATGGTCCTACGCTACAGCACCTGGTCGCCTTATATACTGGTAACAAGTGAGTAGCTCCTTGTGAACACATTAATCGTCGTCCAGCTGCCGCCGTAACTCCTGCTTGCTCCAAAGGATAAGCTAGTGCCCCTTTGCTTCACCTAATGGCTGGTTCGATGCACCTACTAGCTCATGCATGCATATGTTTCTAACCAGAGCAATGACACGTACATTCTATCTCTCAAGGAAAAGACACGTAGCCATGCAACAAGCCTTCTCATCGCTGCATGCAAAAATATCTACTGCCCTAGACGGTGGTACAGTGTAATCCAAAAGCTAGCTGGCCTGTGAGAAGAAAATACAGCTAACCTTACTGAGCTAGTCGGCAGGCTACGTACATGCATTACGGCAACGATGACTAGATGGATGCATGCAGTGCGTTGAGTACAGACCATGGATGTGGTGCATGCCATGCATTGATGCATGCATGTAAGTGTACGTGGATTGCTCAAGCAAATGCAATACTCCACCATCTTCTAATACAAAGAAAATCTACTAATGATTGGGATGCACCTATTGGTCTTAAGATATTTATCTCCAAAATTATTTATAAATACTAGCATGCCTGAGTTATTAGAAAAATGATAGTTAAGCAAAATTTAATTCTAAATGACAATCAATGCATTTTAATTATCCTTAAGTAACACACGGGTGTTACAGTTTCGTCTTGGACGACTTGCCTCGGTACGTATTGTTTGTCTGCGACGAGATGGACGGCGAAATCCATGTTTGGATATTTTCTAGGCCGATAGTGGTCAATACAATTCTTGCCTACCTGCCTGTTTCTCTGGAGGAAACCCTAGGTATGGGTGATCTCAGCCCATATGATGATGCCAACGGTGTTGTTTTACTCTCCTGGGAGCATTGTCTTGGAGTTTGCATCGGTTAGGTGGACCAGTGGATGTTGGTAGGTTCATGTTCCGGCGGACGCTACCATGTTTTATTGGTGCTCTGGGTGAGGGATCGAGCATAGCGTAGCGATTGGTGGCGGAGATCCTTCTTGAGATGTCGCGCTACGAAGATGGTGCGTGGCAATTTGCCGGTGATAAATCGCGGCCTTGGCGGGACAGTGATAACTCATGTTGTGTTGTTTGGGATGCCTAGATTTATCACTACAGACACCGGCGACGAAAGCGTGAGACTGTCGGGTTGTCTTCAAGGTGGGATTTCGGCGATGGCGTCTTCTCTCGCTCGACGATCAATGGCTCCGCGACATACTATTTATTGGTCTGTGCATGGTTTACAACTCGCGTGGATATCGCATCTAGACTATACACGTTTACATAATTTTCGGTGGTTGCAACTTCTCGATGAGGATGTTCCTAAAAAGAAAATCTTGACGAAGATCAACATTGCTCTTTTTTTTTTCATCCGTCTATACATGGTGTCCGTCTTCTATGGCTTCGCTATTTGCCGGCGTGATCTTTTATGTGTGTTGATGTTGGCTGTATGTATTCTAACTATGCAGAGGTGAAGTGTATGCTCATGGTGTTTTGTATTTCCTTAATGCTTCATTATGAGTTAATAAAAACACTTTTTTAGAAAAAAAGAAGTCAACAAGCTTAAGGGCATGTACAATGGTTGATAAGGCAGTCTTATCTTAAGTCTTGCATGTAATTTAGAGATGACAAAAAAATATGTCTACAATGATAGCCCTATCTTTAATAACTAGCAATTCCTTAAAACATGATGAGACAAATTGTGTTAAGAGATCATCTTTTGTCGTATCTTAAATAAGAGAAGACAAACCTTTTCTTATGAATTCTCTCTCCTCCACCTCATCATTTATTCTACGTGGCATTTTTAAGATAGCACCATTGTACATGCCCTAACACGGCGAGAATGACTTTTTTTTTGGAACAACCAACCATGCTTTATTACTGAAAATAGGGATGTTTTCAGCAATGACAACAGGATCACGAGAGTATCCTGACCACACATGTCCCATGCCTAGCCAACTTGCGAGTTGCGAGTTTCAACATAAAGGTCTTCATCCACTCCTTAATCTCCTTGACGAATCCACCATAATTTCCTCCAAATCCTTCAATGACAGCAGCTTTGCAGTCAGAAGCAACGAAAAGATGTTGATCTTCAGCAAGCACCAATCCACCACGAGCACAGGCCCAGCGCTGTCAAGAGGTCCCCGACTCCGACCCAAAGGCCTGGCCCATGAGAAGCCAGGACGGGCGTCCGTTCTACTAGCCTCCTTCTTCCACCTCCGCCTTCCCCCACCTCTTCACCGCCGACGGCCTCCTCCCCCTTCCTAAACCCCTCCGCGGAAACCCCTTTCCCCGCGCCATGCGGTCCCTCGCGCGCCCGCCGAGGCCGCCCAAGCCCCTGCCCCCGCTCGCCGCCTTCGTCCAGTCCATGGGGTACGTGGAGGTGAAGATGCGGTGGAAGAAGGACGCGTCCTTCGACGCCGTCCCGGTGCTCGCGCACGCGCGGGACCTCCGCCCGCTCGCCGCCCTCGCGCGCCTCCTCTCCCCGTCGCCGACCCCCGTCTCCGCGGTCTCCAAGCTCCGCCGCTCGCTCGAGACCTCCGACCGCCGCGTCGCCTCCTTCCTGCGCCGCTTCCCCGCGGCCTTCGTCGAGTCCGTCGGGCCCGAGCACAACCACCCATGGTTCCGCCTCTCCCCCTCCGCCGCGCGCCTCCAGCAGGAGGAGCGGGACGTCTTCGCCGCCCACCGCGCCGACATCACCTCCCGCCTTCGCCGCCTCATCCTCATGTCCCCGGCCCGCCGCCTCCCGCTCACCGTCGCGCAGGGCATGCTCTGGCACCTCGGCATCCCGGAGGACTACTTCAAGCGCCCGGATTTCGACATTGGGCAGGATGGGTTCAGGATTCTGACCACTGGAGATGCTGTTTTTTCCGAGGATGAGAACCATGGTAAGGAGCAGGGGCTCATCGATGATGGGAAAGATCAAGAAATGCCACTGTCGGTGCTTCAAATGGGTGCCATACGGAGGTTCGGATCGGCGGAGGAGGTGCCCTTCCCGCTGTTCCCGTCCAAGGGTCTTCGGCTGAAGCGGAAGATTGGAGACTGGATGGAGGGATTCCAGAAGCTGCCTTGTATCTCTCCCTATGAGGACTTCAGCAACATTCATCGGGGTAGCGATGTTTCAGAGAAGCGGGCGGTTGGGGTGCTCCATGAGCTGTTCAGTCTGTTTGTGACATGCTCTGCCGAGAGGCGACGGTTACTCTGCCTCAGGACACACCTGGGGCTGTCACAGAAGTTTCACCTGGTGTTTGAGCGGCACCCGCATATATTCTACTTACTGTTGAAGGAGAAAACGTGCTTTGTTGTCCTCAAAGAGGCATACATGGCTGGGGGACACACATCAATTGAGGAGCACCCCATGCTGGAGGTGCGGAGCAAGTATGCCAGGTTGATGCAGGAGTCACAGGAGATCATAAGGCGGCGGCGAAGCGGGAAGCCTGCACAGTTGGATCGTGAGGATCAAGAGAGTGAGGGTTCGAAGGGTGTAAATTCAGCTGCAATCCCTTCATAGGATGTTAATTATTTTTGACTGATCAGAAAATAAGGAAATGGGCAATACGGCTTTTTACGGATTTTTGCAACAAAAATGAGGGGGCTTTACCCTTGGAAGCAGCAAATTTGCATGCAAATAAAGGAGTTGTGCGCCTATGCAAAGAGGTTGGTGCAGTATCTATGATTTACCGTGTTCATCTAGAGGTTCTAGATTAGTTGACTGACACTTGGTGATAGCTTTAGTCCAAATTTCTTCTGGTAGATGTCGAGTGAGGTGATACATGACGCAATATGCTTGGCGAATGACTTTTACTTGTTCACTGGATGCTGTTGTGACTTTCCAATGTATCTGTGAACATCTTTTCTTCCTGCTTACAAGTGAAAACTAACAACAGAAAGTGTACAAGTGCTATTCTTGATTGGGAAACCATTTAGGAAAACGCCGCAACATCTACTGGCAAATAACAGGCAAGATATTTTCTTAATATTAATTAAGCTTCAACCGTTTAAATGCTTGGTGTCGAAACTTTAAGGGAAAAATAAATATGTTTCTTGATCATATTACGTTGGTATGTGCAGAATAAATAAATTATTGATGATATAATAGAAGTTGCTGCCTTCTAAGGTGTAGTTTTGGTGTGTGGCCCTGTGTTGTTGTTTGGGGTAAGGCGAACTCGTCATATCTGACAAAAACATATATAAAGATCTGAGTTGGTGGTGGTCCATTCACCCTCAGAGATTGCCTCTTAAGTCAGCAAGAAATTAGTTACTGCAATTATCATACATTCTATGTGGCAGACATATCGTGATCTCATATTTAGTTGTTGATTTGGTTGATGCATACCTCTTTTTTTTTTACCTGCACAAAGTTAGAGACTACGATGACAGAAACGTTTAACCAACTCATGCAATAAAAAAACTTCTTAGCAATGCATGAGCATATATTATCTGTAGCATTGCACGAGTATTTAGCTAGTGCAACAAAACATTGCTGTTATGCTTCTTAGCAGAGGTTTTTTTTTTGCAGAAGTTGACGAATAACCAAGCAGGTGAAATTAGTCTGGTGAAAGCTACCATCTTAGACATGCATGAATTACTATAGCTTTGTTCTATAGTTAGTTACTTACTTTCCACATATAAAATTTACTAAGATTATGTGCGCTAGGATAGGTAAAATCGGCTGAATGGGCTGCGAATTTGGCTGGTGGTTGGATCACAGTACTATCTCACCATAGGTTTTGCTTTTTATCTTTTCATTGACGCTTCAGTATTCTGCAAGTTATCTTTTGAGGAGTTGCTATGAAACACTATACTATTGATTTTACAGATGATAGTGATAGGGTCCTCACGTTATACCTTCAAGATCATCATAGTAATTTTAACAATTTTAGTCATATAATTCAATATATTATTATCCTATATTTTGTTGTATGTGTATAATTGGACCGCTAGTTACATGCAGTTGGTGCCGCATTTAATTATTCACTGAGAAATGCTATATATGGGTTATGTGATAGAGGCGTAAAGTTGCAAAATCCATCACAAGGCACCTATTTTTGAGAAGTGAACCACGTAGTTGGCACTTGGCAGCATGGAGTCTATCATTGTACGTTCCAATGATCTGTTGCTGGACAAGTATGAGAACTGGATATGTTTATTGGCGCTTAAAGAGAAGAAAGATTGCTTCAGACGCCTATACCTGGATAGGAGTGCAGACAACATAGAGAAGTACAAGATGGCGAAGAAGGCCGCAAAGCGAGCTGTTGGTGAAGCAAGGGGTCGGGCATATGAGGACCTCTACCAACGGTTAGGCACGAAGGAAGGTGAAAGGGACATCTATAAGATGGCTAAGATCCGGGAGAGGAAGACGAGGGATATTGGCCAAGTCAAATGCATCAAGGACGGAGCAGGCCAACTCTTGGTGAAGGACAAAGAGATTAAGCATAGATGGCGGGAGTACTTCGACAAGCTGTTCAATGGGGAGAATGAGAGTTCTACCATTGAACTGAATGACTCCTTTGATGAGACCAGCATGCGTTTTGTGCGGCGCATCCAGGAGTCTGAGGTGAAGGAGGCTTTAAAAAGGATGAAAGGAGGCAAGGCGATGGGCCCTGATTGTATCCCCATTGAGGTGTGGAAAGGTCTCGGGGACATAGCGATAGTATGGCTAACCAAGCTTTTCAACCTCATTTTTCGGGCAAACAAGATGCCAGAAGAATGGAGACGGAGTATATTAGTACCAATCTTCAAGAACAAGGGGGATGTTCAGAGTTGTACTAATTACCGTGGAATTAAGCTGATGAGCCATACAATGAAGCTATGGGAGAGAGTCATTGAGCACCGCTTAAGAAGAATGACAAGCGTGACCAAAAATCAGTTTGGTTTCATGCCTGGGAGGTCGACCATGGAAGCCATTTTCTTGGTACGACAACTTATGGAGAGATATAGGGAGCATAAGAAGGACTTGCATATGGTGTTCATTGACTTGGAGAAGGCCTATGATAAGATACCGCAGAATGTCATGTGGTGGGCCTTGGAGAAACACAAAGTCCCAGCAAAGTACATTACCCTCATCAAGGACATGTACAATAATGTTGTGACAAGTGTTCTAACAAGTGATGTCGACACCGATGACTTCCCGATTAAGATAGGACTGCATCAGGGGTCAGCTTTGAGCCCTTATCTTTTTGCATTGGTGATGGATGAGGTCACAAGGGGTATACAAGGAGATATCCCATGGTGTATGCTCTTTGCGGATGATGTGGTGCTAGTTGACGATAGTCGGACGGGGGTAAATAGGAAGTTAGAGTTATGGAGACAAACCTTGGAATCGAAAGGGTTTAGGCTTAGTAGAACTAAAACCGAGTACATGATGTGCGGTTTCAGTACTACTAGCTGTGAGGAGGAGGAGGTTAGCCTTGATGGCCAGGTGGTACCTCGGAAGGACACCTTTCGGTATTTGGGGTCAATGTTGCAGGAGGATGGGGGTATTGATGAAGATGTGAACCATCGAATCAAAGCCGGATGGATGAAGTGGCGCCAAGCTTCTGGCATTCTCTGTGACAAGAGAGTGACAAAAGCTAAAAGGCAAGTTCTACAGGACGGCGGTTCGACCCGCAATGTTGTATGGCGCGGAGTGTTGGCCGACTAAAAGGCGACATGTTCAACAGTTAAGTGTGGCGGAGATGCGTATGTTGAGATGGATGTGTGGCCACACGAGGAAGGATCGAGTCCGGAATGATGATATACGAGATAGAGTTGGGGTAGCACCAATTGAGGAGAAGCTTGTCCAACATCGTTTGAGATGGTTTGGGCATATTCAGCGCAGGCCTCCAGAAGCTCCAGTGCATAGCGGACGGCTAAAGCGTGCGGAGAATGTCAAGAGAGGGCGGGGTCGACCGATTTTGACATGGGAGGAGTCCGTTAAGAGAGACCTGAAGGATTGGAGTATCGACAAAGAGCTAGCTATGGACAGGGGTGCGTGGAAGCTTGCTATCCATGTGCCAGAGCCATGAGTTGGTTGCGAGATCTTATGGGTTTCACCTCTAGCCTACCCCAACTTGTTTGGGACTAAAGGCTTTGTTGTTGTTGTACTTCCATATCAGAGTATTTATGTCTACTCTCTACTAGATGAACATCTACACCTACGACCATCAGTTCTGCTGTGGCAGTTGTACATATTTGATACAAAGCTAATGAATTGCCAAAAGTGAGATATTTCTTATCGGCTTGTGCGATGTTCATCTAATGGTTGTTATTAGGGTGCTTCTCTTTGGCTGTGGTTTCTGAATCAGCATTAGGTGCCCGGTTATGTGCTCCAAGGAAGATGTTCCTTGATGGGGCTCACCTTACCAAGGAAGATCATTGCCCTGTGCCCAGTTATGTAAAACGGCTGGCAGGTTCTCCACTCATATTAGCAAATTCTGCTCCAGATGTTGCATAGAGGAGGATGATCTTCACCTCTTTTTTCTATGCCACTTCGCAAAGGCTGCTTGGTTCTCACATCCTTTGTTTCTAAGATCAAAAGGCTTAGTACAGAACTCTAGAACTGTTCGCATAGAGAAGGATGATCTTCACTTCTTTTTCCTATGCCACTTTGCTAAGGTTGATTGGTTCTCACATCCTTGGTTTCTAAGGTCAGATAGCTTAGTACAAAAAATTAGAACTGTTTCTGAGATCATTCATAGCCTGCTTACGTCTGATCATCCACGTGTTTCCGTTAGCAGCATTTTAACTTTTATGTGGTGTATTTCGAAGTCCAATGATCTCTTTGCAGGAAAGCAGGATCTCCTTTTCAGGTTGTTCATGCAGCACAAGCAATTCACATTGCTTATCCCCTGAAACCCAAGCAGATGCCATGGCTCAACGGAGCAGTGCAAGTTCGTCTTGGGGTCTCTGTTAGGCAGAAAAGTTAGAGCATTTTCAGATACCCATGAAGGTTAATATCCCATGCTGTAGGGGAGCAGCTTAAGTAGGAGCTTGATTTTCGGTTGTTTGCTTTGTATTTCAGCCGGGAAACGTGTAGTAGCTGGAGTCTTGCAGTTAGTTTTTGTATTGTAGTTGTGCCTGTGCTGGTGCCTTTCTGTAGTAGCTGGAGTTGGCTCGTTTATGCTGGTGATGCACTGTAATTTGCTGAAGGATACTGTTTTATCAGTTATTACAATGAATGGAAATTGGGGACAATGCTCCTTAATTCGAAAAAAAAGATATCCATGAAGTATAGTTGAAAACATGCAAGAGATAGATTGTCCATTATCTCAGCTTATCGAGTTCTTTAGAGAGCAAGTTTTGTGTAGAATTTCCAACATTGCAGTTATGTGTATGTTGACATGCATTTTGTTGGATAGAAGGGAATACCAATAATGCGGTTTGCAGGCCTGTTTCGTCAAAGCCGTGGAAAAATGCGACGACCGCTGCTCTCTTGAAAGTTGAGCTGCAAGTGATTTAAAGGCATTTAGCAGGTAATCCGAGGTTAATATAATGGTACTTTTTTTGGAGTTGAGCTGCAAGTTGAGAAAGGCATGCATGGCATGTCACCTTCTGGTAAGAAGGGCGGGCTTCTTCAACAGCGACGGCGTTTTCTGGAGAGGAGGGAGCCTTGGCGTCGCCTCCTCAGGGCTAGAGGAGGGAACAAAGAGCAAGCTGGAGGGCCCAGTTCTCGCGACGACGATCACGTGGGATTTCATTTTATTTTTTCCGTGTTGTCATGTGGCAGATAGCAAGTTAGTAACCATTAATTTGTACTTCTATGCTGATATCACTCTGTTCAGTTAAGGTGAACAGGTCCACCCTACAAACAGCCATCATAGATCTTAATCATGTCCCCAGGAATGCGAACTGGGATGTTGCTGTTACTCAAGCTCTTCAGATGATCAAAGGGAGGCAAACAGAACAACTTCATCGGCTTAGAGAAGCAATGGAGCATCTTTCAACAATGGTTTCTTTAGTTTTACCTTTTGTTGCTGGTATGGTTGTCTCAGTTTAGTTGAGAAGAGAGAATTCACAGAATGCAATTTTTTTTTAGTGATGAAAATGTATTTCTGAGTCTGCCCCCTGTTGCATATGCACAGATATATGTAATCTGAATGCAAGCTTTTCTTGCTGCCATGAATGAAAGCTTTTGTTAACTGGAAAAGTACTCTGTTATTGTATCTATCATGGTTGCAGATTGGCAGCATTTTTTTTTTACCTCTGAATTTTTACTAATCTCTGAAGCTCACAAAACATTGATTATGCGAGACAATGAATCAAAAGATTACTTTGACACGGTCTAGCTACGCATATTCGTAATAGAACATATACAACAAATAAATTTGCCAGCAAAGTTCCATATCATAATCTAGCTGTTAGATAGGCTACAGCGTACAGGTACGAGAACAGGGAAAGCAACGCAGGCTAGCGGCTGCTGATAAGTGATAACAGATTAAGTTTCGACAGTGATGACGATCTGAGATGCCAGCACAAGTGCACAACAGTGATAAGTTTCGACGACGATCAGATCTGGTTACCTAAAAGATGAACGATCATGATAGAGCAGAGCTGCGCCGGGGCGAAGAAAATCGAGCATGAATGATCATGACTGTTGGTCGGGTAGCTCACTTGACCATGTTAATGCTATAAAGTCTTGTAGTACTTTTTTTCTCTTGTTTTGGTACAGCATTGTACAGTTTCTATTTCTTCAGTCGTATCATGCCTTGCTTGGCAGCGTTGTTCAGACTCGTTTGTCTATCTTATTAATGCATTGACATGCAGTTCCTCTGCATGTTCTCGAAAATAACCTCCCACAAAACATGTTTGATTGATTAAGGATTTTCTCATTAAGTGCTGGCAACAAGAACTCCGTTGCGACCCAAACCGCTCTGTCAGCCTCCCCAAACCCCAGGGTTATGTGGACTTCAAATTTGTTGTCCTAGGTCTACTCAGATGCTTCTTGGAATAGAAGATCCTTGCTGAACAATGCAGTCCAGCTCCCACAGGATTAGGTGCGCTTGTTCAAACTGAAGATGGAGGACAGAGAATCGATGTGCTAATCTCAGCCTCAAGTTCCACTGCAACATCACCTCTGCAGGCTGAAGCTCAAGCTTTGCACCTTGCTGCTTTGCTAGCTAGCCACTCCATCTTATTCGACCAGGTGTGCATTTTTGTGGTACAGAGCAGGAGGCACACCTGCTAGCCTCTGCTTCCCTGATGAACATGTTGTTCAAAGCATGATCTGATCGTATTTTGCGTGCTAGATAAATCTTGCGTCTCGTGATCTGATCGTATTTTGCGTCGTATGGATACGACCGGACGTCCGGACCACACGATTTTGCGTTCGATCCTAATGGACCGGCACCACGTCTGCGTGTGTCAATCGTGTACGCCGGGAGGAGCCTCACGTACGGTGATTTTGCGACGAATTTCGCAGGCCGCAATTCGCGTGTTTTTCAAACAAATCGATACCGAAGCAAAGCGCCTTCTTTGTAGGAGGTATACAAGAATGTTGTTAGGCATATCAAATGGTAGCATATTGCGGTGTTACAACCTGGGCACGCGATTCGCGAGGAAATGGGGAAATGGGGAAAAGGGTTAGCCATTGCCGGCGACACGCACGCACGCACGCACGCACGCGCTGCCGGCCGGCGACACCTGTCTGTCGGCGGGACGATCAGATCATCTGTTCGGCCATCAAGATCTCGGCGCCCGGGCGGGCCGGTGGACGACGTACGGCGACGCGGCGCTGGCCCTCGCCTTGCGCTTCTCGAGGAACCGCTGCAGCGAGCGCTTCATCGACAGGCCCCCCTGATCGCCGAGCGGCGTGGGCGCCTCGATGCAGCCGTGATCCGGAGATGCCCTCGTCTGCGCGCGAGCGGGGCGGCAAGCCCCTTGCGCGATGCCGGCGTCGTCCATGTCTGTGATCCTCCCCGTCGTTTCCTGGTTCGCCATGGATATGATTGCCATTGCCTACAATCAACAAGGCTAGCTGCTAATTAGCCGGCCATGGCCATGTTCACCGCTCATTCATGGCGTACGTAAACGTAACGTGCGTCGCGCTTGGGACATGCATGTTGACGGACCTGTAGCTCGACCACGTCGACGGCGCACATCACGCGCCGGTCGTAGACAATTGTGAGGTTCCTCCGTGCCGGCGCCGGCGCCGGGGCGGGGGCCGCCGTCGGGCTTCCAAGGCGGAGGCTAAGCTCCAGGCCGTCGGCACCGCAGGCTCCCATGCCGGCGTCGCTGCCGCCGGCCATGTGTCGCCTCCTTCGATCGTCAAGCCGATCGAGGGATTCGACCGCCGCATCGGCCGGCTGGTCATATATATAGGTGGAAGACACGACGCGCGCGGCGATTTGCGCCGTGGGAATATAATCTATTCTACGTGTGACCGGCGCCGGCCGTTGCGCATGTGATGAATTGCTCGAAAATCTGCACGCATCGGCGCGTTGGCTAGAGTGCTCTTCCAACACACATTTTCATTCTCGGCAACGGTGTGTGTGAATTTCCACCAGCTAGCTTCACAAACAGCGTGGGCGTGGCTCCCCTGTATTTAGCGACGAAGCTAGACCGAGCATTGTAGAATATCAGAGGTCCCTTGAACTATTCCGTGAGAGAGGTGTCATGTAGGTCATCGAACAATAAAAAGTGCCAAGTATAACCTGTAAATATGCGACATCTTTGAAATAGTTCGAGGACTTAAGTGACGCCTCTAAACAGTTTAAGAACCTAGGCAACACACATATTGCATTTCGAGAACCTAATGACGATTTTTATAATTTAAGGATCTACGTGACATATTTGAAATAGTTTAAAGACCTAGGATGCACTTCACTCTAGATTGACTTTCATCTTGATGAGCATACTGAAGTCGACATTGTGTGGAAGCACACGAGCTAACGGACTCTACTCGGCGGTCTTCGCCTACAAGGCGCAATTTCTGGGTATGACATTCTCTTCTACGAAACAAATAGTCTGGAAGGCTTGGGTGCCAGCAAAGGTCAAGTTCTTTGTCTCGTTAGCCTTGCAGGACCAGATTTGGACCGCCAATAGGTTAGCCAAGCGCGGGTGGCCAAATTATGGTCTTTGCCCTCTCTGCAAGAGGGAGCAAGAATCGGGGTCTCAGCTTTTCTACAAATGTTGCTTCACCATAAGGCTCAGGACCTTAGTCATTGAGAAGCTAGGACTTGCCCACCTGGATGCATCTACTTCGCACGCGGACGGCTCCATGGAGGAATGGTGGGCCAATAGAACCACCGCGAACACCCCAAATAGGAAGGCCATGGCTTCCCTCACCATGCTTGTTTCTTGGATTATTTAGAACGAAATGAACTCCAGAGACTTCCGTCAAAACAGCGCCCCATCGATGATTTTGCTCAATAACATTCTAACGAAGGCCCGGCTTTGGACCACGGCGGGTGTGAGGAAACTAGGGAAAATTCTAGTGCGAGAGTAATTGCCATGTAACTTGTTGTATGTGTAACGATTGTAAAATGAACAAACCCTATTCCCTCTTAATGAAATGATGGGGAAAACCTTGCGCCCCCGTTTAAAAATGATCGGGTGATCTTTTTTGTGTGTGTGGAAAACCGGGTGATAATTTTTTGGCGCTGA
Source organism: Triticum aestivum (assembly GCF_018294505.1). Taxonomy (NCBI): domain Eukaryota; kingdom Viridiplantae; phylum Streptophyta; class Magnoliopsida; order Poales; family Poaceae; genus Triticum; species Triticum aestivum. Next base: position 612,211,446 of record NC_057806.1, on the reverse strand, counting down.
TCAAGCATTTTTCTTTAAAATTTTGAACCAAAAAGGTAATGAATTATTTATTTGTGATATGGAGGAAGTACATTAGTGATGGAGTTTCATGATGGTAGAGACGGGTAAAGTTAGAACTTTGATTAATTTGGAATGGAGTAACTAGACTAGATATTCAAAATGTATCCTCTGTTTGGGGCAGGCAGCAAAGATGCGATGCACAAATTCACCTACACGACAAATATGCACACTACGCAACCCCCTCACTTGTAGTGAACTTTAAGGACAATTTCAACTAACAAGTAAGTAGTGGAATAAGGCAAACAACATGCACATTTTACACATGATTTAACATGGAAAAACCTCCTCAACTTGAGGAGTAAAAAACCACAGCTATGGACCGATTGGTCCACACAACTTCACTATAAGAAAGGTGAGTACAAACTGAAGGAAATATGCCCTAGAGGCAATAATAAAATTGTTATTTATATTTCCTTATATCATGATAAATGTTTATAATTCATGCTAGAATTGTATTAACCAGAAACTTAGTACATGTTTGAATACATAGACAAACAAAGTGTCCCTAGTATGCCTCTACTTGATTAGCTCGTTTATCAAAGATGGTTAAGTTTCCTGGCCATAGACATGTGTTGTCATTTGATGAACATGATCACATCATTAGAGAATGATGTGATGGACAAGACCCATCTGTTAGCTTAGCATAATGATCGTTTCGTTTTATTGATATTGCTTTCTTCATGACTTATACATATTTCTCTGACTATGAGATTATGCAACTCCCGAATACCGAAGAAACACTTTGTGTGCTATCAAACGTCACAACATAACTGGGTGATTATAAAGATGCTCTACAGGTGTCTCAGAAGGTGTTTGTTGAGTTGGCATAGATCAATATTAGGATTTGTCATTCCGTGTATCGGAGAGGTATCTCTGGGCCCTCTCGGTAATGCACATCAGTATAAGCCTTGCAAGCAATGTGAAAAATGAGTTAGTTGCGGGATGATGCATTACGGAACGAGTAAAGAGACTTGCCGGTAACGAGATTGAACTAGGTATGATGATACCAACGATCGAATCTCGGGCAAGTAACATACCGATGACAAAGAGAATGACATATGTTGTTATGCAGTTTGGCCGATAAAGATCTTCGTAGAATATGTAGGAGCCAATATGAGCATCCAGGTTCCGCTGTTGGTTATTGACCGGAGATGTGTCTCGGTCATGTCTACATAGTTCTCGAACCCGTAGGGTCCATACGCTTAACGTTCGATGACGATTTGTATTAAGAGTTATGTGTTTTGGTTACCGAAGTTTGTTCGGAGTCCCGGATGAGATCACGGACATGACGAGGAGTCTCGAAATGGTCGAGAGATAAGGATTCATATATTGTAAGGTAGTATTCGGACATCGGAATGGTTCCGGGTGATTCAGGTATTTTTCTGGAGTACCGAGGGGTTACCGGAACCGCCTGGGGAAGTATTGAGCCAACATGGGCCTAAGGGAGAGAGAGGGAAGCCCGCGGGGGTTGGCCGCGCGCCCCCCTCCTTGGGAGTCCGAATAGGACAAGGAGGACGGGGCGGCGCCCCCTTTCCCTTCCCCTCTCCATCTCCTTCCTATTCCCTCCGGTGGAATAAAGGAAAGGGTGGAATCCTACTTGGACTAGGAGTCCAAGTAGGACCCCCCCATAGCTCCCCCTCCTGGCCGCCAACCTCTCTCCCACCTCCTTTATATACGTGGACAGGGGCACCCTGTCGGTGTCAAAACCGGCAGATCTCGGGTAGGGGGTCCCGAACTGTGCGTCTAAGGATCGATGGTAACAGGAGACAGGGGACACGATGTTTACCCAGGTTTGGGCCCTCTTGATGGAGGTAATACCCTACTTCCTGCTTGATTGACTTTGATTAGTATAGGGGTTACAAAAGTTGATCTACCTCGAGATCGTATGTCGTGGTCTAAACCCTACAAGTATGATGAGTAATGTCATAATAATCTACCCACTAGCCTGGCCTCGGCTTATATAATGTACCAGTGGCCTAGGATAACAAGAGTCCTAGTCGAATACGCCGGTGGAGAGGAGTCCTTGTCTTGATCACCAAGTCTTATGGAATCTTCCTCGTGTATACATCGACTGTCTGAACTGGCCCATGAGCATACGGCCATGAGGGTCCTTGGCCCAGTCCAACTGATTGGGAGATGACATGGTGAGTACCCCCTAGTCTAGGACACCGTCAGTAGCCCCCTGAACCGGTCTTCAAGTTGGGGACGCTCCTCGATTCTTTCGAAATGTTCTTCATCTTCAATCGTCGGTCTTGAAAACTGGTTCAACAAATCTTCCCATCTTCGATCTTGAGGATCGTCGAAGTAAATCCAAAGAGTTTATACGTCGGGTATCCGAGGAGCCCCTTTAAGTTCTCGGCCTTTATCAATGCCTTATTATTTTTATGCCACACCTCGGGTTTGAAGTTGTTCCCGGGCGGCAGCGTCCTCTTGCGTCCGAGCTCCCACGCCGGACTGCATTCGAGGTATCTTTTGCAGCCGAGCACCAACGCCGGACTGCTTCCGGGTTCCAACGCGGGAATGTATCCAAGCTCCAACGCCGGACTATGTCCAAGCTCCAACGTCGGACTGTATCCGAGCTCCAACGCCGGACAATATCCGAGGTGTCATAAATCACCTTGGTTCAAAAAAGTTGAAGGAGTTTAGCCGAGCTTAATGCCGAAAATGCCCTCTATGGAGCACGCCACTAGCGCCCAAGCTTTATGCCGGACTGTGATACGTCTCCAACGTATCTATAATTTTTGATTGCTCCATGCTATATTATCTACCGTTTTGGACATTATTGGGCTTTATTATCCACTTTTATATTATTTTTGGGACTAACCTATTAACCGGAGGCCCAACCCAGAATTGCTGTTTTTTGCCTATTTCAGAGTTTCACAGAAAAGGAATATCAAACGGAGTCCAAATGGAATGAAACCTTCGGGAACGTGATTTTCTCACCGAACATGATCCAGGAGACTTGTACCCTACGTCAAGAAATAAAGGAGGATGCCACGAGGTAGGGGGCGCGCCTACCCCCCCCCCCCAAGCACGCCCTCCACCCTTGTGGGCCCCCTGTTGCTCCACCGACGTACTCCTTCCTCCTATATATACCTATGTACCCCCAAACGATCAAATACGGAGCCAAAAGACCCTGATTCCAAGTCACATCGATCTAGCCGGTAACACCTCATATCACTTTGCGGCCTCACGCACGGTATTCCCACGGGTGTCGCCTTACCATGGCCCGGGACCGTTTGCGCCTTTTGGCTCACGTATATGATAGTGTCGCTAGCATCCATATGACAGAGAACCCAGGCTGACATGGCTAGTCGTGAACCCAAAGCGGCACTAACCCATGGGGACATGCATACATGAATCAACTTCGAGCATGTCGGTCAGCAGCGTACGAATCCGGGCTGTAGCACTGGGCTAACAGGACTCCGATAACCCGGGCTGTAGTAGGCTAGGCAGGACTCCGGATGTCACCGCGTGACATTTCCCTGAAGGGACACACACAGGAACGAAGTGAAACACATGCCGGCCAGTCAAGTGTCCTGAGCAGTAGTGCTGGGCTAGCAGGACTCCGGTGAACCGGGCTATAGCGGACTACTATGGCTCATGAAAGCACTAGACTACATTTCCCCATAAGAGAGGCTTCCAGGGATAAACAACTAGATTGTCGGATCCCACACATACCAAGCATTTCAATCATACACACAATATGCTCGATATGTGTAAATACAACATGGCATCACAACATAACTCTACGACTCAAAGTATTTATTCATTAGGCTCCGAGGAGCGAGATATTACAAACATGGGTCTCATGACCCAACATTCAGAGCATACAAGTCAAAGCACACGCGGAAGCTTAACATGTCTGAGTACAGACATCTACAAATGAAAAAGGCTGAGAAGCCTGACTATCTACCAGATCCTGCCGAGCGCACAAGATCGTAACTGAGGTAACAAGCTAAACGTTGAAGTCCAAGCGGAACTACTAGCGAGACTGAAGTCTCTCTGCAAACATAAATTAAGCAAACGTGAGTACAAATGTACCCAGCAAGACTTACATCAGAACTAGCTACATATGCATCAGTATCAACAAAGGGGTGGTGGAGTTTAACTGCAGCAAGCCAGCTTTGACTCAGTGGCTAACCTGAACTACGACTGCAAGTAACTCTTTTGAGGTGGCGCACACGAGTCCACATATTCACCATAACAATACTTCACTATGGATCCGCTCCCGTCTCCCTGCGAGAACGCCATCCATAGCACTCACACTTATCTTGCGCATTTTAGAGTATCCACTTTCACTTGTCTATGAACTATGCAAGGGGTCCAAGTTTCCATATCCGAGGAATCCGGCTATTCGAATAGATAATGATAACCCTGCAGGGGTGTACTTCTTCACACACGCTCTCGCCACTTATCGCCCTGTACACGTCATGTACCTCGGCAACCTTCAAGCGGAAGCCGGGCGAGGGAGTCAGCCACGACCTGACTAACCAACAAGTCTCTAGTCCAGGTTTATCGCCTATACTCACCGGAGACGAGCCAGCGGCGGCGGTCAGAGTACGGGCTCGACAGCTAAGACGCTACGGTGCATGCGAGGTCGAACGGACGGTAGTTCTGGGCTCCTAGGAGTGTGCTGAGGACGATAGCGTCCTCGTATGCGACGTGCGTGGGCTCTCGCCACGGCAGCGACATGGATGGCGGCGAGCAAGCTTTCGGTCATGGCGGGGCTACGGCCTAGAGGGCGCGGGGAACAGCGGAAAAAGGGGGAAACGCAGCAGAAGCTCACAGCGGCTCGGTGGAGAAGCACGACGGGGTCGGGGAGGAGCTGGAGCAAGCGAATCGACGGCGGCGGTAGTCAGTGCGGAAGCTTGATGATGACGACGATGCCGGCGATGAGGGGCTCCCAAGGTCGTGGCCGTTGGCTTGTCGACGTGTGGTGATGAGGCGGAGCCGATGGGCACGCTAGTGAGTCGGCGGGGGCACGGTGGCCGCGGTGGTGACGAGCGGCGACGATGAGCTCCGCTCGGGGAAGAGGCTAGAGGGCGAGGGAGAGAGCAGAGAGTGAGGGAGAGGATTGAGGGGTCTCCAGGGGTGTCGTGGCGCTCGTAGCGGCATCGGGGAGGCAAGCGGCAAGCAGGAGGTGGCTGGCGCGTGCCGGCGCGCGGCGAGCACACGCCCCTGTCCTACTGTCTCGAGGAGGTAGACGACAGGGAGGGCGCTGGTGGGCTGGGTCGAGTGCTACAGCGGATGGCTGAGCTCTCTGGTGGGCTGCACAGGTGAGACCAGGTAAGTTTGTTCTTTTTAATTTTTCTATTATGTTTCCCTTTCATTTTATTTTGCCACTATTTTCAAATTCAAAATAATTTCAAACAGTGCCAAAACATTCTGAGATATTTTATGTTACATCTCTGGACTATTCCAAAAGTACATAAAACATTTCAAAGCTTTTGAAAATATATTCATTATATATTATGAATATATCCCCAAATTCAAATAGATTATTGATTTAAATTCAGAGACCAAATAATTCCTTAAAAATGTTCCAGAATTTTGGTTTGATATATAATTCTTGCCAAAATTCACAAAACTATTTTTAGGGCATTTTGGATTCACAGAATGCAATTTGAAGGGTGCTTGCCCTTCTTTTAATCAGATTTCTGAGGTTTCAACAATCCTCAATTCAAGTTTCAAAAATTTAGACATGATGCAGGATGCTTATGAAACTAATTGCAATCAAATTCCAGGGCTGTGACAACTCACCCCCACTAAACAAGAATCTCGGCCCGAGATTCAAGATGTGAGGTAAGAAGGTAGGGGGGTCACAAAACTATCGCAGTCTTCTCGATCCAACTGTCCTTCCCAAGGATGTTGATTCATTGCGTCATCTTGATCTTGACGTCTTTGCTTTCGGGATCTTCATCCAGCATGATGACAGCAGAAAGAAAGGAAAACCCTACAGGAATCGATCTCCTCGAAGATCGAGCACTCAAGATCAGCTCACAGAGTGAGACGTAAGAACATCTCTTGAGTTGAGACATAGCACACACATCAGGAGCAATGGAAAGAGGTAAATGACAAAGGTTCAATTGGATAGGCAACAATTCCACGCTGGAGTAAGATGGTGCATGGTTTCAAAGTAGCGAGGAGATAATTGCCATGATACCATAACGAGACATCTTAAAGAAGGTGACTCACAGAAATATTCCCTTAAGTGGCAAAAAGAATTACTTTTGATTCAGAGGTCATTGAAACTCTTCTCACCAGCCTGAGGCAATCACAAACGATCACGTGAAGGAGCTTGAAGAAATGGCATACTCATACTAGAATGGATGATGTGGACTACCTTGTTGAAGACAACACAATGGATGATTTCTTCTTATCATCGAGAAAGGATAGGGTCTAGGGTAAGCCCACTTTTGAGGATGATCCTAAAATAAAAATTACTGAGAAGGCAGACCATAGTAAAAAGGCACAAAGGCGGGTGCAAGCTGGGAACAAAATGCAAATGCTGGAAATGATTCTAGTAACTTGAGAAAAACTCAAAGTGATTCCACTTTTGAGTAGTTATAGAATAACTGAAGAAACTAAGAGCACAAGAATCCCCAAGGAACAACTCCTAGAATAAGTTGCACTAAATCCTCATGGAGAAGATGGTTAAATAACTCAATCAAGTTACTACAATGATAGACCTTCCGGCTAGGTGTGTCGGCTAGAACGTCAGCCTTGTCGGGGCCTACATCATAGATCTTGGAAAAATTCCAACCATCATATCTGCCCGAGATTCAGATCTGGTTGGTAACACGATATTCCAGACTCATCAAGTCTAGAAAGACAATGAAAATTTGCAACACAAATCGACAAGATGACATTGTGAGATTCTCAGGGAATGGACTATGGTAATAAGCTCCAAAACATGAGCTGGTTCTGCTAAACACACGTGAACACGCTGTCCCAGACAAGCATGACCACATGGTGGTCTTACAATGAAACACTACCGAGTCCTGGTTGGGAACCATCATCAAGGATATCGAAGTCCTTGCATAAGACATATGATTAGCTCTTATGGAGAACTTCTTCTCCCTGAACAAGTCAATCAGTGGCTTGGTGTGCTAGGGATACATATGGAATGAAGATGATCAATCTATCAGACCATAGAATACTTCGCACGTGCATGACTGACTTGGGATGATTCCAGAGGAAGCAAAACAAACTTTTCCGAATTCACGACGGCAACTTAAATCAAATGCACGTGAATCAAAGGAAGTCACTTCTTTCATCCAAACATATACTTCATGAACAGGGCGTGAAGAAAATGCTTACACAAGTTTCCAACACTAGCTGGATGTTCAACACAAATCATGGAGGAGACAAAATGCCGCTGATGGGCTCAATAGAAACTCATCGAAGTTTCCATATCACTGGACTTCCACCACTATGTGAACAATGTGATAGTATTGGTCAGACCAAAGATGTAATGGTGTATGCTCGAGGAGTCAACCACGAGTAAGACAACATTACGAACATCGTTGGTTCTGGTTTGATTTGAGGATAGCCCACACTCAAAACAAAGTTTGGACAAGACAATAGATCCCACAACTGATCACGAGGACCAATCAATGAAGATATCATCTTTCTTCAACACACACACAAAAGATATCCCGTGACACGAACTAAGTCAGACAAGCTTTTATCTTCCAACTCTCCAAGTTGTTGTTTAGCTTAACCAACTAGCTCAGGGGTATCCAACACAGATTCTTGGAGAATGGGTGGTTTGGAGGAAAACCAGCATGATCACGAACTCAACATAGCGGTCAGGTGTTAACCTGGTAATACTTCCGATATTTGGAACATCAAGAACCACCGATATGTTACTATGCTCGAGAACAATCTTGCTTTCGAGGCAAGATGATATGATCAAATAAGAAAGGGGTTGAATAATCCTAACTCATTGATCGAAGAGTGCACCAGAAATAAGGACTAGGTAGCACGATCAACCTTAGGGTGATGATTCAATAATCAGCATACTAAGAATGATATTAATGTCCATTAACTACCAAGCAACGGAGTTGCTAGGAGTATTTATTTCACACATCATAGTTCACTTGCCGGCATTCCGATTGCGACAACACGGGACCGAGGAATGAAAAATGATGGCAAGAGTATCACTGCATCAAGAATTCATAAGAGGTGGTGCAATTCTCATGACATTCTTGAAATAAATATGGTAACACTCCAAGGTAGAACAGAGCAAAAGCTGGGTTGGCATTTTGATCCATGGAATACAACTACTTCGACCCAATCCTAGATATGGATAAGGTACTGGAGTTTGTTTCTCCTAGTCATTCTGGAATAGAATGGCTTGACGGACCACAAGAATAGCAGGCATCGATGAACACGATCGCACAACTACTCCTGACTATCAATTGATAGATGATGGTCGGAATACAAATGAAGAGGGACAACTTAAGAGGACATATATCTTTCTGAGTTGTGGATGCATAGATTAATATGTCGAACCAAGTTCAACAGGTTTCTTCCAAATAACCCATGCAGGAAGGTAGAACTGGCAGAATCACAATTATGAATGGAAAACTCCTCAAGAGTACTCTGATTGTGATATTTTGGTTCAAAGAACTTCTGCCTTAATGGTTCATGGTATTTGGAAGAAGGAAATACCACGGACCTCGAGGACTATCGCGAAGGTTACTAATATCCTAAAGGAACTAGCAACAATATCAACACGAAGTGAACAGAGTGATTCTTGGGTCAAGAACACAGGAGTAGAATACCTACTACTAAATGGCATCACAGGATGCTTTCAAGAATGATGGCCAGAATCATCACACGGGGAACACCAAACATAGCTAGATTACTAGGTAATCTTCTGAGACACCTAGGATCATAATAATAACTCCAACATATATGTCAAGGCAATAAATTACCTCAATGCATCGGATAGTATGGTTAGACTGGCACAAAAGACATCGAACACAGGAGAAAGGGATTTGCAAATGCATTAGATTGTTTAGAAACATGGGATGACTCGGACAGCATAACGGCTGTAAATGCTCAAAATGATTTGAGACATCATGCAAAATGGTGGCATAACCACTCAACATCACGATATCAAAGTTCTGGGATCAACGGTCAACATACGGAAGTAGTAGGAACTGAATTAAGGCTTAAACCCAACAATCCTAGGCAACTACGGTTTAGTAACACGTCATCCTGAGAGATAGAAGAGAAGCCTAGTTCTTAACCCCCGTAGAAAAGATAAGATGACTCAGATCAGAAGGTCATGAGGATAAGGAGTAAAAAGAGCCTTACGTTCCCTTCCACAATCAATTCCCTTATATAACTAAAGCATTTCTAGACACGACTTTGACCAGTATGGCTTGGTAATCCTACATGCAGTCAGGCTCTAATACCAACGCTGTCAGGACCCCGATTCCAAGTCACATCGATCTAGCCGGTAACACCTCATATCACTTTGCGGCCTCACGCACGGTATTCCCATGGGTGTCGCCTTACCATGGTCCGGGACCGTTTGCGCCTTTTGGCTCACGTATATGATAGTGTCGCTAGCATCCATATGATAGAGAACCCGGGCCGACATGGCTAGTCGTGAACCCAAAGCGGCACTAACCCATGGGGACATGCATACATGAATCAACTTCGAGCATGTCGGTCAGCAGCGTGCGAATCCGGGCTGTAGCACTAGGCTAACAGGACTCCGGTAACCCGGGCTGTAGTAGGCTAGGTAGGACTCCGGATGTCACCGCGTGACATTTCCCCGAAGGGACACACACAGGAACGAAGTGAAACACATGCCGGCCAGTCAAGTGTCCTGAGCAGTAGTGCTGGGCTAGAAGGACTCCGGTGAGCCGGGCTGTAGCGGACTACTATGGCTCATGAAAGCACTAGACTACATTTCCCCATAAGAGAGGCTGCCAGGGATAAACAACTAGATTGTCGGATCCCACACATACCAAGCATTTCAATCATACACACAATATGCTCGATATGTGTAAATACAACATGGCATCACAACATAACTCTACGACTCAAAGTATTTATTCATTAGGCTCCGAGGAGCGAGATATTACAAACATGGGTCTCATGACCCAACATTCAGAGCATACAAGTCAAAGCACACGCGGAAGCTTAACATGTCTGAGTACAGACATCTACAAATGAAAAAGGCTGAGAAGCCTGACTATCTACCAGATCCTGCCGAGGGCACAAGATCGTAGCTGAGGTAACAAGCTAAACGTCGAAGTCCAAGCGGAACTACTAGCGAGACTGAAGTCTCTCTGCAAAACATAAATTAAGCAAACGTGAGTACAAATGTACCCAGCAAGACTTACATCAGAACTAGCTACATATGCATCAGTATCAACAAAGGGGTGGTGGAGTTTAACTGCAGCAAGCCAGCTTTGACTCAGTGGCTAACCTGAACTACGACTGCAAGTAACTCTTTTGAGGTGGCGCACACGAGTCCACATATTCACCATAACAATACTTCACTATGGATCCGCTCCCGTCTCCCTGCGAGAACGCCATCCATAGCACTCACACTTATCTTGCGCATTTTAGAGTATCCACTTTCACTTGTCTATGAACTATGCAAGGGGTCCAAGTTTCCATATCCGAGGAATCCGTCTATTCGAATAGATAATGATAACCCTGTAGGGGTGTACTTCTTCACACACGCTCTCGCCACTTATCGCCCTGTACACGTCATGTACCTCGGCAACCTTCAAGCGGAAGCCGGGCGAGGGAGTCGGCCACGACCTGACTAACCAACAAGTCTCTAGTCCAGGTTTATCGCCTATTCGGGTTCCATCCGCAAGGAGATCCGGCCGGGGTGTCGCTCACGGCCCCAAACGATGTGAGCAGGGTTCCCAAGCCCACCATCCGGGTGCCACTTGGTACACCGTGCCACTGTGCCTAGTCTTTCCCAAGCCCACCTATACCGAGTGCCACTTGGTAGACTACTAACACTACCTACAAACATCAGAAACTAGTTGCAACTCCTGGATAGAGATCGACTGGATTAATAAGTCGAGAGGGGTCGAGTTACCGGAACCCAATGTGTGGTAGTAACTGTTCATGGATCACAAACACAGAACTCAGTTCCTGAGGACGGCTGCAATGAGACAACCCACCATGTACTCCTACATGGCCTCTCACCGCTACCTTTATCAAATCGTGTTCACACACTTAGTTCACACACAGTAGGACATGTTCACCACATTCAAATTCATCCCCAATGAATCGGACCTGACTCAACTCTAAGCAGTAGTAGGCATGACAAACAAGCATGAATGAGTAGGCACATCAGGGTTCAAACAACTCCTACTCATGCTAGTGGGTTTCATCTATTTACTGTGGCAATGACAGGTCATGCAGAGGAAAGGGGTTCAACTACCGCAACATGTAACACTTGAATCGTTGTTGTCCTAATGCAGTAAAAAAAAGCAGGAGCGAGAGAGTGGGGTTGTATCGGAATGAACAAGGGGTTTTTGCTTGCCTGACACTTCTGAAGATATTATAGCTCTTCATCGGTGTCATCGAACTCATCGTCGGAAGCACGTCTATCGGGGGGAACAATCACCGGCAAACACAGAAAGAATATAATCAATGCAATGCATAATATGATGCATGATCATGACATGGCAATATGCTGTGATTTGAGCTAATGCATCTAGCTATGATTTAAATGAAGTTGGTTTGAATACATGATTCAAATTCCAACTCCATATATGATTATTTAAATGCCCTTTATTTGTTTTGTCCAAAATAGAGGACAAACATTGTTCAAACATGCATGAAAATGGTACAGATGGATTCCTTGAATTTTTCTGATAATTTTTCATATATAAATTATTTCATTTGGAGCTATAGATTAATTTCTATGATTTTTAGAAGTTTTGGGCATTTTCTGGAATTTCCTGAATAAACCTAAATCCAGAAAATGATTTATAGCGTCAGCATTGTGCAAGCATGACGTCAGTGAGTCAACTGACGCTGACCAGGTCAAACCTGACGACCGGGTCCCACATGTCATTCGCTCACTGTTAACTGGGAGTTAATCCCGTGTTGACTGGGATTTGACCCGCTGCGGGGCTCGCCTGTCAGTGTTTGTTAGAGATGGATTAGTGGTGATTAGCGCCTAACTAAGCGACCACGTCAGCCCGCCGGAGTTCGGCCGACGGCGACCTCAACTCCGGCGGAAACTCGCCGGAAAACAGCTACGGGGCTTGGTTTTGCGCGTGGTTTGCGTCTACGGATAGCTGAAGGTGCGCCACATCCAACTGGGCGAGCGACAGTGGCTGGGGTGGCCTATACTCGTCGGAGACGAGCCCGCGGCGGCGGCCAGAGTACGGGCTCGACAGCTAAGACGCTACGGTGCATGCGAGGTCGAATGGATGGTAGTTCTGGAATCCTGGGAGTGTGCTGAGGACGATAGCGTCTTCGGATGCAACGTGCGTGGGCTCTCGCCACGGCAGCAACATGGATGGTGGCGAGCAAGCTTTCGGTCATGGCGGGGCTACGGCCTAGAGGGCGCGGGGAACAACGGAAAAAGGGGGAAACACAACAGAAGCTCACAGTGGCTCGGTGGAGAAGGACGGCGGGGTCGGGGAGGAGCTGGAGCAAGCGAATCGACGGCGGCGGTAGTCGGTGCCGAAGCTTGATGATGACGAAGATGCCGGCGATGAGGGGCTCCCGAGGTCGTGGCCGTTGGCTTGTCGACGTGTGGTGATGAGGCGGAGCCGATGGGCACGCTAGTGAGCCGGCAGGGGCACGGTGGCCGCGGTGGTGACGAGCGGCGACGATGAGCTCCGCTCGGGGAAGAGGCTAGAGGGCGAGGGAGAGATCAGAGAGTGAGGGGGTCTCCAGGGGTGTCGTGGCGCTCGTAGCAGCGTCGGGGAGGCAAGCGGCAAGAAGGAGGTGGCTGGCGCGTGCCGGCGCACGGCGAGCACACGCCCCTGTCCTACTGTCTCGAGGAGGTAGACGACAGGGAGGGCGCTGGTGGGCTGGGCCGAGTGCTACAGCGGATGGCTGAGCTCTCTGGTGGGCTGCACAGGTGAGACCAGGTAAGTTTGTTCTTTTTAATTTTTCTGTTATGTTTCCCTTTCATTTTATTTTGCCACTATTTTCAAATTCAAAATAATTTCAAACAGTGCCAAAACATTCTGAGATATTTTATGTTACATCTTTGGACTATTCCAAAAGTACATAAAACATTTCAAAGCTTTTGAAAATATATTCATTATATATTATGAATATATCCCCAAATTCAAATAGATTATTGATTTAAATTCAGAGACCAAATAATTCCTTAAAAATGTTCCAGAATTTGTGTTTGATATATAACTCTTGCCAAAATTCAGAAAACTATTTTTAGGGCATTTGGATTCACATAATGCAATTTAAAGGGTGCTTGCCCTTCTTTTAATCAGATTTCTGAGGTTTCAACAATCCTCAATTCCAGTTTCAGAAATTTAGACATGATGCAGGATGCTTATGAAACTAATTGCAATCAAATTCTAGGGCTGTGACACAAAACCCTAATTCCACCGCCGTAACTTTCTGTATGCACGAGATCCCATCTTGGGCCTGTTCCGGAGCTTCGCCGGAGGAGGCATCCATCACGGAGGGCTTCTACATCAACACCATAGCCTCTCCGATGAAGTGTGAGTAGTTTACCTCAGACATTCGGGTCCATAGTTATTAGCTAGATGGCTTCTTCTCTCTTTTTGGATCTCAATACAATGTTCTCCCCCTCTCTTCTGGAGATCTATTCGATGTAATCTTCTTTTTGCGGTGTGTTTGTTGAGACCGATGAATTGTGGGTTTATGATCAAGATTATCTATGAACAATATTTGAATCTTCTCTGAATTCTTTTATGTATGATTGGTTATCTTTGCAAGTCTCTTCGAATTATCAGTTTGGTGTGGCCTACTAGATTGATCTTTCTTGCAATGGGAGAAGTGCTTAGCTTTGGGTTCAATCTTGCGGTGTCCTTTCCCAGTGACAGTAGGGGCAGCAAGGCACGTATTGTATTGTTGCCATCGAGGATAACAAGATGGGGTTTTATCATATTGCATGAATTTATCCCTCTACATCATGTCATCTTGCTTAAGGCGTTACTCTATTTTCATGAACTTAATACTCTAGATGCATGCTGGATAGCGGTCGATGAGTGGAGTAATAGTAGTAGATGCAGGCAGGAGTCGGTCTACTTGTATCGGATGTGATGCCTATATACATGATCATACCTAGATATTCTCATAACTATGCTTAATTCTGTCAATTGCTCAACAGTAATTCGTTCACCCACCGTAAAATACTTATGCTCTTGAGTGAAGCCACTAGTGAAACCTATGGCCCCCGGGTCTATCTTCATCATATTAATCTTCCAATACTTAGTTATTTCCTTTGCTTTTTTACTTTGCTTTTATTTTACTTTGCATCTTTATCACAAAAATACCAAAAATATTATCCTATCATATCTATCAGATCTCACTCTCGTAAGTGACCGTGAAGGGATTGACAACCCCTTATCGCGTTGGTTGCGAGGAGTTATTTGTTTTGTGCAGGTACGAGGGACTCGCGCATAGCCTCCTACTGGATTGATACCTTGGTTCTCAAAAACTGAGGGAAATCCTTTCCTCTTCAAGGAAATCCAACGCAGTGCTCAAGAGGTAGCAAGAAGAATTTCTGGCGCCGTTGCCGGGGAGTCTACGCAAAAGTCAACATACCAAGTACCCATCACAACCCTTATCTCCCGCATTACATTATTTGCCATTTGCCTCTCGTTTTCCTCTCCCCCACTTCACCCTTGCCGTTTTATTCGCCCTCTCTCTCTCTCTCTATCCTCCCTCTCTTTCTCTATTTGCCTCTTTTTGCCTGCTTGCTTTTTGTTTGCTTGTGTGTTGGATTGCTTGCTTGTTTCGATGGCTCAAGATAACACTAAATTGTGTGACTTTACCAATACCAACAAAAATGATTTCATTAGCACTCCAATTGCTCCTCTTACCGATGCTGAATCTTGTGAAATTAATGCCGCTTTGCTGAATCTTGTCATGAAAGATCCGTTTTCTGGCCTTCCTAGTGAAGATGCCGCTACCCATCTAAATAACTTCGTTGATTTGTGTGATATGCAAAAGAAGAAAGATGTGGACAACGATATTGTTGAGTTGAAGCTATTTCCTTTTTCGCTTAGAGATCGTGCTAAAGCTTGGTTTTCGTCTTTGCCTAAAAATAGTATTGATTCTTGGAACAAGTGCAAAGATGCTTTTATCTCTATGTATTTTCCTCCTGCTAAGATCATCTCCCTTAGAAATGATATTATGAATTTTAAGCAACTTGATCATGAACATGTTGCACAAGCTTGGGAGAGAATGAAATTAATGATATGCAATTGCCCTACTCATGGTTTGAATTTGTGGATGATTATACAAATTTTTTTTGCCGGATTGAATTTTGCTTCTAGAAATCTTTTAGGTTCGGCCGCGGGAGGCACTTTTATGGAAATCACTTTAGGAGAAGCTACTAAACTCCTAGATAATATTATGGTTAATTATTCTCAATGGCATACTGAAAGATCTACTAATAAAAAGGTGCATGTGATAGAATAAATTAATGTTTTGAGTGGAAAGATGGATGAAATTATTTGCTAGTAAGAGTGTTTCTTCTGATCCTAATGATATGCCCTTGTCTACTTTGATTGAGAACAATAATGAATCTATGGATGTGAATTTTGTTGGT
The DNA here is from genome assembly GCF_018294505.1 of Triticum aestivum. NCBI lineage: Eukaryota > Viridiplantae > Streptophyta > Magnoliopsida > Poales > Poaceae > Triticum > Triticum aestivum. Next base: position 612,195,605 of record NC_057806.1, on the reverse strand, counting down.
AGGAATAATTTTGGTAACAACGTGTATAGAGGAAATTTTAATCCTAGGCCTTATCCTAGTAATCCCTCTAATAATTATGGTAATTCCTACAACAATTATTATGGAAATTATAATAATATGCCCTCTGATTTTTAATCTAATATTAAAGAATTTATTACTTCGCAAAAGAATTTCAATGCTTTGATTGAAGAAAAGTTGCTTAAGATTGATGATTTGGCTAGGGACGTTGATAGAATTTCTCTTGATGTTGATTCTTTAAAGCTTAGATCTATTCCTCCTAAGCATGATATCAATGAGTCTCTCAAAGCCATGAGAATTTCCATTGATGAGTGCAAAGAAAGAACCGCTAGGATGCGTGCTAAGAAAGATACCTTTATAAGAGCGTGTTCTTCGAGTTCCTATGAAAATAAAGATGAAGATCTAAAAGTTATTGATGTGTCCCCTATTAAATCTTTGTTTTGCAATATTAATCTTAATAATTATGGGACTGAATATGATCCACCTTTACCTAGAAGGTGTTCCAAAAATTCGGAGTTTTTAGATCTTGATGCTAAATTTGATGAAAGTGGGATTGAGGAAATTAAAACCCTAGATGTTGCTAAACCCAATATTTTGGATTTCAAGGAATTTAATTATGAAAATTGCTCTTTGATTTATTGTATTTCCTTGTTGCAATCCATGCTAAATTCTCCTCATGCTTATAGTCAAAATAAAGCGTTTACTAAACATATCGTTGATGCCTTGATGCAATCTTATGAAGAAAAACTTGAGTTGGAAGTTTCTATCCCTAGAGAACTTTATGATGAGTGGGAACCAACTATTAAAATTAAGATTAAAGATCATGAGTTCTATGCTTTATGTGATTTGGGTGCTAGTGTTTCCACGATTCCGAATACTTTGTGTGATTTGTTAGGTTTCCGTGATTTTGATGATTGCTCTTTAAACTTGCATCTTGCGGATTCCACTATTAAGAAACCTATGGGAAGAATTAATGATGTTATTATTGTTGTAAATAGGAATTATGTGCCCGTAGATTTTATTGTTCTTGATAGAGATTGCAATCCTTCATGTTCGATTATCCTTGGTAGACCTTTCCTTAGAACGATTGGTGCAATTATTGATATGAAGGAAGGAAATATTAGATTCCAATTTATGTTAAGGAAAGGCATGGAACACTTTCCTAGAAAGAAAATTAAATTACATTATTAATCTATTATGAGAGCCACTTATGGATTGCCTACCAAAGATGGCAATACCTAGATCTATCCTTGCTTTTTTATGTCTAGCTACGGGCGTTAAACGATAGCGCTTGTTGGGAGGCAACCCAATTTTATTTTTATTCCTTACTTGTTGCTCCTGTTTAGTAATAAATAATTTACCTAGCCTCTGTTTTGGTTGTGTTTTTGTTTTTAATTAGTGTTTGTGCCAAGTAGAACCGTTGGGAAGACTTGGGGAAAGTCTTGATATCTTGCTGTAAAAAACAGAAACTTTAGCGCTCACGAGAACTGCTGTCATTTTTATTTGGAAAGTGACATTTAGTTAATTCTTTTTAAAGATGATTAATAGATAAATTCCTCACATCCAGCAATTTATTTTAGAATTTTTGGGGTTCCAGATCTTGCGCTAGCTACAGATTACTACAACTGTTCTGTTTTTGACAGATTCTGTTTTTCGTGTGTTGTTTGCTTATTTTGATGAATCTATGGCTAGTAAAATAGTTTATAAACCATAGAGAAGTTGTAATACATTAGTTTTAACAGCAATGTAAATAAATAATGAGTTAATTACAGTACCTTGAAGTGGTATTTTGTTTTCTTTCGCTAACGGAGCTCACGAGATTTTCTATTTTAAGTTCTGTGTTGTGAAGTTTTCAAGCTTTGGGTAAAGATTTGATGGATTATGGAACAAGGAGTGGAAAGAGCCTAAGCTTGGGGATGCCCATGGAACCCCCAAGATAATCTAAGGACACCTAAAAGCCAAAGCTTGGGATGCCTCGGAAGGCATCCCCTCTTTCGTCTACTTCTATCGGTAACTTTACTTGGAGCTATATTTTTATTCACCACATGATATGTGTTTTGCTTGGAGCGTCTTGTATGATTTGAGTCTTTGCTTTTTAGTTTACCACAATCATACTTGTTGTACACACCTTTTGAGAGAGCCATACATGATTTGGAATTTGTTAGAATACTCTATGTACTTCATTTATATCTTTTGAGTTATATAGTTTTGCTCTACTACTTCACTTATATCTTTGAGAGAATTCCTTATTTAACACTGTCTTAAAATCTATTGCCTTATTTGACACTAAAAAACTTTTCATTCCTTATTTAACACTGAGTCTAAATTTTGTGCCCTTTATAACACTTCCGTCCATTTTAAATCTTAACGGTGTTATATTATACACGAAAAGACCTATTTACCCTTCATGTGGTATATCCGTATATGACCAAAATTTTGATGTGTGTATGCGGCCGACTTGTTTTGCTATGTGCGTCTCCTTGGTCCCTCCTGATGTGTGAGCTTCCGTTGATGGGAGCTGCCCTCCCTTCTGTTAGGTGCCTTGGTTTATATAGATGTCCAGCCGGTGGCTTGATGGAAACGTTAGATGTACGCCTACATAATAAGAAAAATAAAATAAACCTGATACATACCTTATTATGTGATGCGCGCCCATTACCTTTTTGAGCCCCTCTTCTTCACCTGTGTACACACAGGTATTCGGACATGCATAGACGTATGTGTACACGACCGGCCGGCGCCTGGGTATTTGAATACGTACGCGTACTTGCCGGCAGTGGCGAAGCCAGCTATTTGGCTGTTGGCGCTGCTCATTCTTCTACCTTGCAACCCTTTCTTTGTGTCTCAAGAACACATACCATGGGAAAAACTCATACGTACACACGCTTCACCTAGTGGGGTAAAATCTTGGTCACATACCCCATGAGGGCAAATAGGTCTTTTCACATATGATTTAACACCGTTAAGGCTTAAAATAGACGGAAGTGTCATAAAGGGCATAAAATTTAGGCACGGTGTTAGATAGGGAAGAAAAACAATTCCAGTGTCAAATAGGGAAGCAATATTTAAAATAGTGTCATATAAGGAATTTTCTCTATATCTTTTAGAGCACGATGGTGGATTTGTTTTATAGAAACTATTGATCTCTCATGCTTCACTTAGATTATTTTGAGAGACTTAAATAGCATGGTAATTTGCTTAAATGATCCTAACATGCTAGGTATTCAAGAGTAAATTTTTTTACGAGTGTTTTGAATACTACGAGAAGTTTGATGCTTGATGATTGTTTTGAGATATGGAGGTAATACTATCAAAGTCGTGCTAGTTGAGTAGTTGTGAATTTGAGAAATGCTTGTGTTGAAGTTTGCAAGTCCCGTAGCATGCACGTATGGTAAATGCTATGTAACAAATTTGAAACATGAGGTGTTCTTTGATTGTCCTCCTTATGAGTGGCGGTCGGGGACAAGCGATGGTCTTTTCCTACCAATCTATCCCCCTAGGAGCATGCGCGTAGTGCTTGGTTTTTGATGACTTGTAGATTTTTGCAATAAGTATGTGAGTTCTTTATGACTAATATTGAGTCCATGGATTATACACACTCTCACCCTTCCATCATTGCTAGCCTCTTCGGTACCGTGCATTGCCCTTTCTCACATTGAGAGTTGGTGCAAACTTCGCCAGTGCATCCAAACCCCGTGATATGGTACGCTCTTTCACACATAAACCTCCTTATATCTTCCTCAAAACAGTCGCCATACCTACCTATTATGGCATTTCCATAGCCATTATGAGATATATTGCCATGCAACTTTCCACCATTCCGTTTATCATGACACATTCATCATTGCCATATTGCTTAGCATGATCATGTAGTTGACATAGTATTTGTGGCAAAGCCACCATTCATAATTCTTTCATACATGTCACTCTTGGTTCATTGCATATCCCGGTACACCGCCGGAGGCATTCATATAGAGTCATCTTTTGTTCTAGTATCGAGTTGTAATCATTGAGTTGTAAATAAATAGAAGTGTGATGATCATCATTTTCTAGAGCATTGTCCCAAGTGAGGAATATAAAAAAGAGAGAAAGGCCATAAAAAGGCCCCAAAAAAGAGAGAAAAAGAGATAAGGGACAGTGCTACTATCCTTTGCCACACTTGTGCTTCAAAGTAGCACCATAATCTTCATGATAGAGAGTCTCTTGTTTTGTCACTTTCATATACTAGTGGGAATTTTTCATTATAGAACTTGGCTTGTATATTCCAACAATGGGCCTCCTCAAGTGCCCTAGGTCTTCGTGAGCAAGCAAGTTGGATGCACACCCACTTAGTTTCTTTTGTTGAGCTTTCATACGTTTATAGCTCTAATGCATCCGTGCAATCCCTACTCCTTGCATTAACATCAATTGATGGGCATCTCCATAGCCCATTGATGAGCCTCGTTGATGTGAGACTTTCTCCCTTTTTATCTTCTCCACATAAACCCCCTCATCATGTTCTATTCCACCCATAGTGCTATGTCCATGGCTCGCGCTCATATATTGCGTGGAAGTTTATAGGTTTGAGATTACTAAAGTATGAAACAATTGCTTGGCTTGTCATCGGGGTTGTGCATGATGAGAGCATTCTTGTGTGACGAAAATGGAGCATGACTAAACTATATGATTTTGTAGGGATGAACTTTCTTTGGCCATGTTATTTTGAGAAGACATAATTGCTTAGTTAGTATGCTTGAAGTATTATTATTTTTATGTCAATATGAACTTTTATCTTGAATCTTTCGAATCTGAATATTCATACCACAATTAAGAAGAATTACATTAAAATTATGCCAAGTAGCACTCCACATCAAAAATTCTGTTTTTATCATTTACCTACTCGAGGACGAGCATGAATTAAGCTTGGGGATGCTTGATACGTCTCCAATGTATCTATAATTTTTGATTGCTCCATGCTATATTATCTACTGTTTTGGACATTATTGGGATTTATTATCCACTTTTATATTATTTTTGGGACTAACCTATTAACCGGAGGCCCAGCCCAGAATTGCTGTTTTTTTGCCTATTTCAGAGTTTTGCAGAAAAGGAATATCAAACGGAGTCCAAACAGAATGAAACCTTCCGGAACGTGATTTTATCACCGAACATGATCCAGGAGACTTGGACCCTACGTAAAGAAATAAAGGAGGAGGCCACGAGGTAGGGGGCACGCCTACGCCCCCAAGCACGCCCTCCACCCTCATGGGCCCCCTGTTGCTCCACCGACGTACTCCTTCCTCCTATATATACCTACGTACCCCAAACGATCAAATACGGAGCCAAAACCCTAATTCCACCGTCGTAACTTTCTGTATCCACGAGATCCCATCTTGGGGCCTGTTCCGGAGCTCCACCGGAGGGGGCATCCATCACAGAGGGCTTCTACATCAACACCATAGCCTCTTCGATGAAGTGTGAGTAGTTTACCTCAGACCTTCGGGTCCATAGTGTCGGCGTTCTAGGAACGGGGGTCCCCAGACTTGCCTGCCTGCGGCCCGCGGCGTGGCTCAGGTGGGGGCCCAGCGCGGCCCATCTTCATCAACACAAGCTCAAGACCCTCGCGAGGGGCCAAGCCTCGCGGGGCAGACGATAGGAAGCTTCCTCAAAGGCAGCCTCATTAGGCAGGCTCGCGAGGAGGCGGAGAGATCAAGGCAGGGGCACCTCGCGAGGATCCCGTGACGTAAGCCATGACGATCAAGGCCAGGCGGGCGCCAGCCTACACAGGGTCCTTGTTTCCTCTTTGGTGCAAAGGGGGCAAGCACAGGCCAAGGCATCGGGCAAAGGTTGCCATTCTGGTGCAACAAGACCAAGACCAGTAGAGCAGCAGGACGAAGGTCACCGTGGAGCCCAATACGGCGTCATCACTAGTGCTTTTGGCAGCCGAAGACCACCTTTGGTCAGGATAACTTGTACTAGATGTTCCCCTTCAAAATGGCCAATTGTTGGCGCCCTTCCCGCTCAATTATTCGGGGAGAGGCCCAGTGCCTCTATAAATAGAGCTAGCCACCACAGAGTAGAGACATCTAGACACCGAGGAGAGAGGAGAGAGAGAGAGAGATCTGGTAGAACCCTAGCAGAGAGAAAGAGAGGCGACAGAACTCACCCTAGTAGTTCATCGCACCAGCTCAAGAACACCTCTCGCGAGGCTGTTCTTCCCTGGTACTATTCATCATCAACCCCTGAGGCAATCCACCACACCACAAACTAGAGTAGGGTATTACACCACAACGGTGGCCCGAACCAGTATAAACCTCGCGTCTCTTGTGTTGTTCATCATTTTCATCTTAGTTCGCACGAGAGGATCGGACGTAGATCGGTAGGGGAGAGATCTCCGTGCGCACCCCAGTGTTCGAACCTCAAGGGTCTGTCGGAACTCGAAATCCAACATTTGGCGCGCCAGGTAGGGGTGCGCCGGAATCTTTCTTCCGCCGTTCGCGTGTGATCTTCCATCGTGTCCATGGCTGACGCTTGCCGGGCTCGCGTCGAGCGTCGGGCTGCTCGCGCCACTTGCGTCGCCCAGACGGCGCCCGTCGGCGGCCCCCCACGTCGTTCCCCATCGCCCGCCGCCAACGCCGCCACCGACCCGGCGGGGAACGAGCAGCAGACCTCGTCCCAGCATCCCTCGGTGCGGCGGGATGGCCGCACCGCCACCCCGTCGCTGACTCCAGCTGGCTCGTTGTCCCACGCCCGTCGTGCACCCATGGATGCGCACGCCTCACTACTCTTGGCACGGGAGCTCCTCCACTATCGCCCCGTCGATGACCTCTACGAGGACTGGCTCGCCCGCATCACCGAGCTCGTCAGTGCCGCAGGGGGCTCCCCCTTGCGGTCTCTCTCGCTGCTTCGCCCTCCATCCCGTGCAGGGGGCGAGGATCAAGAGGCGCCTCCGCCGCCTCCTCCCCAAGAAGGTGCCTTGGCTCCAAGGCGCGCAGCCCCAGGGCGGGGCCGTCCATGTCCGGCGCCTGCGCAACAAGAAGGGAGCTACCAAGATATCCACGTCCCCGGGAAGGTTCTCGCGCGCTCCCAGCGCCGGCGTGCCAAGATCGCGCCCCAGCGCCTCCACGACAAAACCCCGCGCTGCTCCCAGTGGCGGCATGTGGTGACCCACAAGAACAAGTCCAGCACCAGCAAAGGGCACCGGTGGCCATGGTGGTCTGCCTCGCCTTCACCCCCGAGCTGCGCGGCATCACATGGCCAGACAAGTTCAAGCCTGACCTCCCTCCCCGCTACGATGTCATAGTGGACCCCGTGGAGTTCCTGCAGCTCTACGAGCTGGGCATTGTAGCCGCCAACGGAGACAAAAAGGTCATGGCGAATTGGTTCCCCATGGCGCTCAAGGACGGCGCCCGCACCTGGCTCCTGAACCTGGCTCCCGGCACGATCTCCTCCTGGAGCGATATGCGCACCCGCTTCATCACCAACTTCCAGGGCACACGCGACTGGCCCCCGGTCGTGAGCGACCTTGCCGTATCAAGCAACAGCCAGGAGAAACCCTGCAGAAGTACATCCAGCACTTCAACTACGCTCGCCTCAAGATCCCCAAGGTAACTGAAGAAGCTATCATGTCAGCCTTCTCCGACGGCATGCGCGACATGAAGATGAAGGAAGAGCTAGCAATCCATGAAGACCTGTGCACATCCCTGGAGCTGTTCAACTTGGCGACCAAGTGTGCCAGGGCTGAGGAAGGGCGTCTCTCCCTCCTCGAGCTCCCAACAGCCGACCCGGAAGAAAAGAATCCCAAGGCCAAAGACGTGAAGCGCAAGGGGGCTGCCGTGCTAGCAGCGGAACCAGACACCAAGCGAGGCAGGGATCAACCCGAGTCATCCAAGGGCGGACGGTACTACGTGTACCATGACCTCCACACCCACAACACCAACGAATGTCAAGAGCTCAGAGCTGTGCGAGATGGGCGAATCGGCCGACGCCCAGAGCGCAACGACAGGGGCTATGGCCGAGGAGGAGGAAGAGGTGGTGGACGATGGGAAGACCGCGGCCTTCGCCAGGGATGGCATGACCGCCCTCGCGAGGACCGCTAGCAGAATCATCCTCGCGAGGGAGGCTGGAGGGACCAGCCTCGTGAGGGCCACCCGCATGGCAACGCGGGCCTCCCTCCTCTGCCGCCTCCACCAAGGAGGAACGAAGACCAACACCAAGACGATGGAGCTGGGGGCTTCCAAGAGCCGCGTGCAATCGCTTGCATCTTGGGTGGCGCCCAGGCCCCAGCCTCATAGCGCATCTTCAAGCAGTTTGCTCGCGAGGTGAATGCAGTCCTTCCCAAGCTTGAGGCCACGCGCCCTCTCAGGTGGTCTTCATGCGCGATTACGTTCAGTTCCGCAGATCAGCTCAAGTGTATGGCAACGGCCGGAGTTCTCCCGATGCTTTGCTCCCCAGTCATCAGCAACGTGCAAGTCACCAGGACTCTCATCGATGGCGGGGCAGGACTCAATGTCCTATCCGTCGAGACGTTCGACAATCTCCAAGTGCCGTACGACCAGCTTCAGCCGACCAAGCCTTTCTAGGACTCACCGATGGTTCCACTGTTCCAATTGGCAGGTTCGCCTTTCGGTCACCTTCGGGCAACACAACAACTACCGCATCGAGCTCATCAACTTTGACGTCGCTCACATCCGCTTGCCGTACAATGCCATCCTGGGGTACCCAGCCCTAGCCAAGTTTATGGCGGTGACTCACCATGGTTACAATGTCCTCAAGATGCCAGGAAGCGGTGGAGTCATCACCATACCTTGTGAAGAAAGGGACACAGTGTGCTCGCTTGAGCGTGCGTTCCAAGCCGCAACAATTGAAGACCCAGACCACAGGAGTGGGAGGCCTCCCGAGGCGACCCTCAAGAAGAAGAAGACCTCACCTGGCCCGAGCCACAAGGAGGCAGGCACCTCCGGAGGTATCGTGTCAGGGTTCATGCCCGATCAGGGAGCGCCGCCCTCTCACGCATAGGAAGGCGCCCCTGGCTCCCTCCTCAGGCAGGGTTCGGGGGCTCTCTCTTGGAGAGCCGCCGACCTTGCCAAGGTCGCGGGGAGGTGCTCGGGCACCACTTGGAGGGGTGCTTTCAAGCACACTTCCCTTAGGAAGGTACAAGCCAAAGGAGCCCAAACCCTCGGGAGTTCATCGCAAGGAACACCCATGAGCTACAAGAGCCCAGAGTCGTTCGCGGCAGCCGCCGCTTACCTGCCGTGGCCCCACATCCAGGCGAGGATGGAGGACTGCGCGTCTGCGTCAACGTACCAGGGCTCAACCGAGCTGCGTCCCAGGAGCGCCTATGGCCTTCGGCCGTAGGGCGCTGCGAGGGACCACCTCACAGCTACGTTCGCATGCCCTTCAGCCTGCCGAGCGCGGTCGCCGCACATCGGCGCCTATTGAGGAGCATCCTGGAGGCTCAGGAGGTCAGGCATCATGCAGTCCTGGCAGAGGTGGCGATGGTCCCCGAAGACCTGCACGTGCCACCGGAGCCTCCCAAGGCCCCTGGGCCTGGGGGCTCGTGAGGGCCGATGTCTTCACCGCGCATCGCTCACTTCCTCAGCATCACTTCATCTTCAACGACACCAGGTGACATCTTTCAGAGTTCTACTTTCAGCTGGGAGCGCCCACAGGGCTGCACCATTCCCAAGCCACGTGGGCCCGTCCCTGCGGCATGTATCCATTTTGGTTATGCTCTTTACTTACCTTGTTGGGGGGCGCCCCTCGGGCTGCATCATCCCCATGCCGCTCGGGCCCGACCCAGCAGCGGTTGCTTTTACCTGCGCTTGCTTGAAATTGGATTTCTTATGTGCTTAACATACCTGACCTAATCACCTGCTCGATCCACGCCTATCTGAAGAGCCGCTCGCTCTGGCACGGCGCGTGCGCACGGGTCCGTCCCTGCAGCGTTGATAAATCTGAGTGGTCGAGCTCTGGCCGCGGCAGCCCCGCATGGCGCCACCTCACCAGGCCCTCAGTGCCCTGACCGCTCCCTCGGAGTGACCATGGGTTGGCCGGCGACCGTAACGACAAGCCTTGTTTCTCCTCATGATTGGTGTGCAGGATCTACTCCAGGGGCAACATTGGGGGCATCGTGAGCTCTCTCTCCCACTCTTCGGCACGAACCGCTTGCACGTTAAAAGGGGGGCGCCTGAGCATCACGACTCATGGGCTCTTACTGGCTCTCCAGCCCTCACCCCTTGGGCTTGACCCACGACATCGCGACCTGTCATACCAGCGGCGGCTGAGCTCGCTCGAGGGCCGGGACCTGAGGACGTAGATCGTTAAGGAAAGTGCGGGGGAGTGGGAAGAAGCTCGCGATGGCCTCACCCAGCAGTACCTCGGCCACCGCCTCTCGGGCCGGGCGCCTCTCCGAGGAACTACATCAGACGCACAAGATAAGTCACGCCCTCGCGAGAGTTAGACCAACGCAACGCTAAATCCCCGCCCAGTGCAACTCTGTCATGGCGACGCTACCTTCCTTTCTCGCCCAACAAGGACTGCCTGAGCGCTAAAGGGGACCTCCTGAGCATCGCGACTCGGGGGCTCTTACCGGACCTCAGGCCGCTCACCTCCTGGCCTTGACCATGGCATCGCGACCTGGCATACCAGCGATGGCTGAAGCTTGCCTGGGGACTGAGACCTGTCAGCGTAGAGCGCCAAGTCCTCGCGAGGATAGAAAGGGGGAGCTCAGCCGGAACAGAACGGACACCTCACACCAATTCATATTAAGGATATAGTATTTACAGAAGGCACGGCAGACGCCTTACATGCCCCCGCGGGGTGTTGCTTTAATTCCTCGCAGGGAACAAAAGGTGCTAACCCTAAGGAATGCTACTTGGTAGCACCTCCCCAAGCGACACCATCATCAACAGTGGGCTGCCCAGTGCCAGCGCCAATCCCATCCAGAACAGTGGCGCCGGCGGCCCGATGCAGCTGCCCCACTCAGAGCGTGGTGCGAGCTCGAAGGCTCGTAGCTGTCGTCGCTCGTCTCCGAGGTCGCGAGGAGTTCGGGGAAGGACGACCGCCGAAGCACCAAGACCTCAGGTAATCATGACCCATATCTCTGCATGCAGGAACTTGTCAAGTCGTGCAGTTGCCGAGGCATCATGGGGAAGCATAGATGCCCACGTCCAATCAGCCGCCACGCGGCGCCCAAGGCCGCAGGCTGTTAGGGCCTGGGGTGCTTCGCGCTTGCCCCTTCGCTTCTCTGCTAAGACAAGCCCGCGCGCACCTTAGGCCCGGGGGCTATTGTCGGTGTTCTGGGAACGAGGGTCCCCAGACTTGCCTGCCTGCGACGTGGCTCAGGTGGGGGCCCAGCGTGGCCCATCTTCATCAACACAAGCTCAAGACCCTATCGAGGGGCCAAGCCTCGCGGGGCGGACGACAGGAAGCTTCCTCAGAGGCAGCCTCATCAGGCAGGCTCGCGAGGAGGTGGAGAGATCAAGGCAGGGGTACCTCGCGAGGATCCCGTGACGCAAGCCATGACAATGAAGGCCAGGCAGGCGCCAGGCAGGCGCCAGCCTGCACAGGGTCCTTGTTTCCCCTTTGGTGCAAAGGGGGCAAGCACAGGCCAAGGCATCGGGCAAAGGGTGCCATTCTGGTGCAACAAGACCAAGACTAGGAGAGCGGAAGGACGAAGGTCACCGTGGAGCCCAAGACGGCGTCATCACCAGTGCTTTTGGCAGCCGAAGACCACCTTTGGTCAGGATAACTTGTACTAGATGTTCCCCTTCAAAATGGCCAATTATTGGCGCCCTTCTCGCTCAATTATTCGGGGAGAGGCCCAGGGCCTCTATAAATAGAGCTAGCCACCACACAGTACAGACATCTAGACACCGAGGAGAGAGGAGAGAGAGAGATCTGGTAGAACCCTAGCAGAGAGAAAGAGAGGCGACGGAACTCACCCTAGAAGTTCATCACACCAGCTCAAGAACACCTCTCGCGAGGCTATTCTTCCCTGGTACTATTCATCATCAGCCCCTAAGGCAATCCACCACACCACACACTGGAGTAGGGTATTACACCACAACGGTGGCCCGAACCAGTATAAACCTCACGTCTCTTGTGTTGTTCATCATTTTCATCTTAGTTCGCACGAGAGGATCAGACGTAGATCGGTAGGGGAGAGATCTCCATGCGCACCCCAGTGTTCGAACCTCAAGGGTCCGCCGGAACCCGAAATCCGACACATAGTTATTAGCTAGATGGCTTCTTCTCTCTTTTTGGATGCGGTGTGTTTGTTGAGACCGATGAATTGTGGGTTTATGATCAAGATTATCTATGAACAATATTTGAATCTTCTCTGAATTCTTTTATGTATGATTGGTTATCTTTGCAAGTCTCTTCGAATTATCAGTTTGGTGTGGCCTACTAGATTGATCTTTCTTGCAATGGGAGAAGTGCTTAGCTTTGGGTTCAATCTTGCGGTGTCCTTTCCCAGTGACAGTAGGGGCAGCAAGGCACGTATTGTATTGTTGCCATCGAGGATAACAAGATGGGGTTTTATCATATTGCATGAATTTATCCCTCTACATCATGTCATCTTGCTTAAGGCGTTACTCTATTTTCATGAACTTAATACTCTAGATGCATGCTGGATAGCGGTCGATGAGTGGAGTAATAGTAGTAGATGCAGGCAGGAGTCGGTCTACTTGTATCGGACGTGATGCCTATATACATGATCATACCTAGATATTCTCATAACTATGCTTAATTCTGTCAATTGCTCAACAGTAATTCGTTCACTCATCGTAAAATACTTATGCTCTTGAGAGAAGCCACTAGTGAAACCTATGGCCCCTGGGCCTATCTTCATCATATTAATCTTCCAATACTTAGTTATTTCCTTTGCTTTTTTACTTTGCTTTTATTTTACTTTGCATCTTTATCACAAAAATACCAAAAATATTATCCTATCATATCTATCAGATCTCACTCTCGTAAGTGACCGTGAAGGGATTGACAACCCCTTATCGCGTTGGTTGCGAGGATTCGCCCCCCTTTCCTATTCCCACTAGGAGGAGGGAAGGAGGAGGAGAAGAGAAGGAAAGGGGTTCGGCCCCCAACCCTAGTCCAATTCAGATTGGGCTTGGGGGGGGGGGCGCCACCACCTGGCCACCTGGCCAACGTTGTGATGTTTGATAGCACACAAGGTGTTGCTCCGGTATTCGGGAGTTGCATAATCTCATAGTCAGAGGAACATGTATAAGTCATGAAGAAAGCAATAGCAATAAAACTAAACAATCATTATGCTAAGCTAACGGATGGGTCTTGTCCATCACATCATTCTCTAATGATGTGATCCCGTTCATCAAATGACAACACATGTCTATGGCTAGGAAACATAACCATCTTTGATTAACGAGCTAGACAAGTAGAGGCATACTAGGGACACTCTGTTTGTCTATGTATTCACACATGTACTAAGTTTCCGGTTAATACAATTCTAGCATGAATAATAAACATTTATCATGATATAAGGAAATATAAATAACAACTTTATTATTGCCTCTAGGGCATATTTCCTTCACCTTTCCCTCTCCCTCTCCTTCCTATTCCCTCCGGTGGAAGAAAGGAAAAGGGGGCGGGTCAATCCTACTTGGACTAGGAGTCCAAGTAGGTCTCCCCCATGGCGCGCCCCTCCTGGCCGCCGGCCTCTCTCTCCCCTCCTTTATATACGTGGCCAGGGGGCACCCCAAAGACACACCAATAGTTCTCTTAGCCGTGTGTGGTGCCCCCCTCCACAATTTTCTTCTCCGGTCATAGCATCTTAGTGCTTAGGCGAAGCCCTGCGCGGATCACATCACCATCACTGTCACCACACCGTCGTGCTGTCGGAACTCTCCCTCGACCCTCTACTGGATCAATAGCTCAAGGGATGTCATCGAGATGAACGTGTGCTGAACATGGACGTGCCGTACGTTTGGTACTTGGATTTGTTGGATCGTGAAGACGTTTGACTACATCAACCACGTTAACTTAACGCTTCCGCTTTTGGTCTATGAGGGTACGTGGACACACTCTCCCCCTATCGTTGCTATGCATCTCCTAGATAGATCTTGCGTGATCGGAGGATTTTTTTTTGAAATTGCATGCTACATTCCCCAACACAAACTATTCTCTAGAATCCCTAGAGATATTTACAACAACCACAAGAGGCAAGATTTCAGCAAAGCAGATTCTACACAACTTCTGTCGCCTTAAGTATTTTAGTATTTTGTAAACTGGTCTTAAATGACTAAACCAAATAGCACAAAATTTGGCAGACAAGTTGTAACACCCTGGACACACCCGTCGGTGGTCGTTACTCCTGGCGGGATCTAGACTTGCCCCACAGATCAATACTAGTCTTTTCTACACACTTTGTCCTCACTCGTGCGCACCCGGGACCAACTTCCCGATCGGTCACCCATCCTGAAATTACTCCAAGCTGAGCACGCTTAACTTTTGTCTTTCCGAATGGGCTCCCGGAAAAGAAGGAATTCCTTATTGATATGAGTAGTCTATCATCCCTAATGAGCCACGCTATCACATACACCCCCACTCAGAGGAACTGACGTCCTCGTCGAGCCACAGGAATGTTCCCTCTTGGCACATACGTCTGTGCATCCAGTCCGACACGTGTGCCACGGCGGGTCACAAACGTCATGCACAACATGACCACGCACCTGTCCGCAAACATCCGTGTAACCGCGAGGGTCGGCTCTGTTACCAACTTGTGACGCCCTGGACACACCCGCCGGTGGTTGTTACTCCTGGCGGGATCTAGATTTGCCCCACAGATCAATACTAGTCTTTTCTACACACTTTGCCCTCACTCGTGCGCACCCAGGACCAACTTCCCGATCGATCACCCATCCTAAAATTACTCCAAGCTGAGCATGCTTAACTTTGGAGTTCTTTCCGAATGGGCTCCCGGAAAGGAAGGAATTCCTTATTTGATATGAGTAGTCTATCATCCCTAATAAGCCAGGCTATCACACAAGTAGACACACGAGTTCCTTAGATCCCTCAAAATTTCAGCTCAATTAGACACTGTTTGCCTACCCAAACTATTCGTCTCTCAAAAGTGCTCTGTTCTGAAACTGCAACAATCCAAGCTGACAAAACCGCCCTGAAATCTGATGCTCCACTGACCTTCAAATTAGCTAACCAGATCGAAGTACTCAAAGTAAGGAATGAGCCTACCAAGTTTTGGGGGTCAATCCAAGCATGTTTGTGCCTCTAGTCACCAGCTTGAACATTGTCTAGTCAGATGCATCAGATCTAGGCAGAACCTCCACTTCTTCTTCTTCCTCTCTCTCACGGGTTGTATTCTTGTTGTGTGATGTCTTTCACTCTCACGAATGGTAGCCACCACTAGTAGGGGTTGATAACCCACAAGTATAGGGGATCGTTTGCAGCCTTTTTCGATAAATAAGAGTGTCGAACCCAATGATAAGCTAAAGGTAGAACAAATATTCCCTCAAGTTCTATCGACCACCAATACAACTCTACGCACACTTAACGTTTGCTTTACCTAGAACAAGAACAAACTAGAAGTACTTTGCGAGAATAAAATTATGAATAAATTACAAGATAATAAATTTAGTAGAAAGCTTTTGTCACACAAGTTATTTTACATGAGGGAGAGGCATGAGCTAACATACTTTCCGTACTTGGATCATATGCACTTATGATTGGAACTCTAGCAAGCATCCACAACTACCAAAGATCAATAAGGTAAAACCAAACCATAGCATTAAGTATCAAGTTCTCTTTACTCCCATACGCAAGAACCCCCTTACTCGGGTGTAATCTTCTGTCACTCTAGCCACCCACCATAAGCGGATAATGAACGTATTGCAACACCCTACAGTGGGGATCCCTCATGTTTGCGCGAAACGGAGGGCACCATAGGACATCACCAAAAAAAATATACAACTCAAACCAACCATGATCATCAATCAGCCCATAGGACAAAACAGATCTACTCAAACATCATAGGATAACCACATATCATTGGATAATAATATATAGTGTTGAGCACCATGTTTAAGTAGAGAATTGCAGCGGGAATAAATAGGTTACACCGCTTCATAGAGGGGGAGAAAGTTGGTGTTGATGGTAGCAAGATTGTTGATGTAGATCGCTGTCACGATCCTTTGCCTCGGTGGCACTCCGACGCCACTGCAAGAGAGGGGGAGAGAGCCCCATCCTTCTTTTTCTTCCTTGGCCTCCCCCCTAGATGGGAGGAGAGTTCCCCCTCTGGTCCATGGCCTCCATGGCGGCGGAGGGGCGGGAGCCCCTCCGATATTGGATCTATCTCTCTATTCTCTTCTGTTCCGCGCTCCTATTTTCTGTCCGAAAACTGTTTGTTAAATATCCGGAGATCTATAACTCTGATTGTGCTGAGATTTTAACACGATTTCTTCCGGATATTATCTTTCTTGCGGTGAAAGAAGGGCAACAACCATCTTACGAGGTGGCCACTACCAACCACCGTGTACCTAGCGCCCTGGTGCCTAGTGGAGGCCATGGGCCTCCGTTTGCTTTGATTCCACCTCCCAAAATCACATATATTCCAAAATAAATTTCCGTAAAAATTTATTGCATCTGGACTTCGTTTGATATGGATATTCCGCGAAACAAAAAACATGCAACAAAGAGGAACGGACACTGGGCTCTGGATCAATATGTTAGTCCCAAAAAATAATATAAAATATTGACAAAAGTATATAAAAGTTGTATAATATTGGCATGGAACAATCAAAAATTATAGATATGATGGAGATGTATCAGAGGTGGAGTGACTAGGGTTTTCTCCTTGCCTCAGTTCACTAGGAAGCACTTTCAACCGTTGGCAAGGACGATCAATAACTGACATGTATTGGACTATTGGGCTGATGATGGGCTGCCAACACACCTTCATGTGGAGGTCTTAGCCCAACAAACTCCCCTCCCAACATCATGGAGGGTCTCGCCGCCTTCTGACAACCATGCCAGCGAGTCGGCGACGTACTTCAAGCTTCTTCTTATCACCACCTTGGTCAACATATCAGCCCCATCATATCGGTGTGAACATATGATAGCGGACTTCAATATGCTTAGACCTTGAACTAAAGATTGCATTCACTTCTCAAGTGGATGACACTTTGATTGTCACAAAACAACACATACTTGTCTTGCTTAAAACCAAGCTTACAAGCCAACCGTTTCAACCATAATAGCTCTTTGCTTGTCTCTGTTACTGCAATGAATTCAACTATAGTTGTATTCAATGCCACACACTTCTACAACCTACTTTTCCATGACACCGCTCCCCCAGCATAGGTAACCAAGTAACCTGAAGTAGTCTTCCTTCTGTCAACATCTCTAGCCATGCCAGAATCTAAAAAAGCAATTAGCTTGCGCTCACCACCACCAAAGCAAAGCTTCATATTAGTTCTGCCCCGAAGATATCTCAAAATCCACTTCACAACTTCCCAATGAGGTCTTCCTGGATGACATAAATCTCCTCACAGTACTAATCGCATGAGTTATGCAAGGCCTTGTACACATCATAACATACATCAGACTCCCAACCGCTGAAGCATAATGAACATTATGCATTTCCTTTTTCTTCTCATCAGTGGTAGAACATTGCTTGGTGCTCAACTTGAAATGGGATGCTAGTGGACAACTCACAACTTTAGCATTGTCCATCGTGACCTTTTGAAGTACCTTCTCAATATACTTCTCTTGAGATAAGTACAACTTGTTATAATTTATGTCTCTCTCAATTCTCATCCTAAGAATATTCTTTGTTGGACCTAAGTCTTTCATAGTAAAACATTTCCTCAACTCCTTCAACTTAGCAATCCTAGAACGTTCTTGCCAACAATCAGAATATCATCAACATAGAGCACCAAAATGATAAAATCATCACCTAAGAACATTTGAATAAACACACAATGCTCTGATCTACACTTCTTGTAGCATTGCTCCTCCACGACAACTTAAAACTTCATGTACCATTGTCTTGGTGCTTGTTTAAGGCCATAGAGATTTTTCTTCAGCTTGCACACATATTCTTATTTGCCTTTCATAAGAAACCCCTCAAGCTGCTCCATGTATATTTCTTCCTCCAAATCACAATGACGGAATGTCGTCTTCACATCCGTTTGCTCAACATCCAAGTTAAGATTTGCTGCCATGCCAAGGATTACTCTAACAGATGTCATCTTCACAACTGGAGAATAGATCGCATCATAGTCAATGCACTTTCTCTTGCTGAATCCTTTTACAACTAGCAGGGCCGTCTCGAGAAATTGGTGGCCCCGGGCGAAAACCAAAATGTGGCCCAAAATTTCAAACAATTCACACAACAGAAGACCTAATATGCGTAAAGCTTACACTCACTTTATTATATAATTTCAGGTATGTTATATTTGTACCTTGCTTAGGCATTTTATAGAATACTAATGCTAAAAAGGTAAAGGGATAGCAAAGCAATAAGCTAGCCTCCCGTTCTACCAAAAAGGAGCATCCGTCTAGTATTTCATAGTTAGGAGTCTCTCACCAAATATATATCAAGGGCACCCATTAGAGATCGAGCCTCGACTTCTGGTCTTTGTTTTTTCCTAATTCTAGTAGACATGATGAAGATTCAGAAACAAAATATCACAAATTATAAGTGATCATCGATCAGACGGAGTCTAATTAGTTTTAAATAGTAAAGATTGCTACAATGACACGATCACTCAAATACAAAGAACAATTTTTTTAAAAAGAACCTTGCTCTTGTGGAGATTAAAATACACTCCGTAGTCTAGCGTCGATGTATTCCTCAATACTGATCAAAGCAACGAACGGAACCATGGTCCTCAACTGTTACGTCTTCGTGGCAGCAAGACGATCAGTCAATGGGATCGGATGGGAGGCAACCGGTTTAGTGCTTCCTCAATCAATAATACTACACGTAAATGATATTCATACAAACCTTTACAGGGTGACAACATGGCCTAATCTAATTGCTCCCCCTTGATTTTCAGGGTGGGGTCGTCCCCCTTAATCAAATTCCAACCAATCATAGCCAATGAGCCTGTAAATCCTATGTACAACGCCCCTACGTCTAGCATTGCTCCTTCCTCAATCGCCGATCGCTGGTCGCGAGACGAGGCGGTAGTTTGCGTGCTGCCTGTTCGGCTGCAATCGATGGAATCGGGCGATCTGTATCCACTCTTTCGATTGTGCAATTGGACCTCTAACCTTCTTTGTTGTAAGTCTGCTATTTGGGCGTCTAGCAGCCCAGACGCCCAGTAATAAGCAGCAAAGAAACCATGTAGTCACGACTCATGTACACGTACGTTTCCCTCAACAACAACAAAATGTACACATACGTTGGTTTCTTGTTCTAGAAAATACGTACTTTGGTTTCCTGGTTTTTATAGCGATCTTTCAGCGGACGGGAGGCATCGAAAGAAGCGGGTTTTCTCTCGACGGGGGCCCCACGATTTTGGGGCCCCTGTGCCGTCGCTCAGCTCGCTCCCCCTCATCGACGGGCCTGACAACTAGCCTAGCATTGTACCTTGGATGTGGTGTGTGCTCTTCTTGCTTGATTCTGTAGACCCACTTGTTCTTCAAAATATTCTTGCCCTTGGGCAACTTCACAAACTCATAAATGATTCTTATGCAAGGAATCCATCTCTTCTTGCGTAGCTTTTTCACTCCTTCTTGGATCATCTTCTGTTACATCTGTAAAACACTCAGGTTCTGGACCGTCAGATAATAACACCACATATTGATCTGATGGATACCTGCTGGATGGAATTTGACCCCTATCGGATCTTCTGAGTGGAGCAGCTGGTGAACTATCTAGTGCTTGTGCTTCATGCAGATCCGGATCATCATGGTCGGCCCTAAGGGGGGCAAGGGGCGGCCACCCCGTGCCCCAATACCTAGGGACCCCCATCTAGGTATGTACGTAGTAGGCAGTCTACAGCGCAGAGCTAGCTATCCCACGCCCTCATCCATCGCTGCTATGCATTGGCCCTATGCTAGGAAGGCAGCCGTAAGCACCTAGGTGGCCCACACACATACGACCCCTAAACTCCTTGTAGTCGTAATACGCTCATACGAGTTGATCGCGTGATGCTTGCTTAGTTTCCTAAGCTAAAAAGGAGTTTCCCTAATTTCATTCCGAGATCCAGTCGTGAGTTCATGTCTTCGAGTATCCCCCAACCATGGTCATGATCTCTGGAAGCGAGTCATTGTTTCACGGATGAACTCTGTTCTTCCATCTCCACTCCAGGCCAGCGCCAGATTGCACCGTCACCCAGCGCTCATGCACATCACCGAGCGTATGTCGCAGATGCATATACAGATCGCGCCATCACCTAGGGCCCGATCGGACAATCAACTATACCGATTCAACGGATCCAAGGTATTATTGAATTCATGATTCTAAACCATAGACGAAATGGCTGTAATTGTGGAACAGTTGCCGCTGGAAAATTGCCTTGCGATGATTTGTAATTTTACATGCATGCCAAAATCGTGCGAGATCACCAAAGATTGCGTGAGATCATGTTGTTTTAGGCTAAAATTCTGGTGCAAATTTGTTGGAGATATGCCATAGAGGCAATCATGTATGATAATATTCCTATCTGTTTATGAATAAAGATAGTCCTTGGTGTTGGGGAACGTAGTATTTCAAAAAATTTACCTACGATCACGCAAGATCTATCTAGGAGAAGCATAGCAACGAGCAGGGAGAGTGTGTCCACGTACCCTCGTATACCGAAAGCAGAAGCATTTAGTAACGCGGTTGATGTAGTCGAACGTCTTCGCAATCCAACCGATCTAGTACCGAACACACGGCACCTCCGCGATGTGCACACGTTCAGCTCGGTGACGTCCCTCGAACTCTAGATCCATCTGAGGCCGAGAGAGAGTTCCGTCAGCACGACGGCGTGGTGACGGTGATGATGAAGTTACCGACGCAGGGCTTCGCCTAAGCACTACGACAATATGATTGAGGTGGAAAACTGTGGAGGGGGGCACCACACACGGCTAAGAGATCAACTTGTGTGTCTATGGGGTGCCCCCTCCCCCGTATATAAAGGAGGTGAGGAGGAGGAGGGCCGGTCGTAAGGAGCACACCCTAAGGGGGGATTCCTACTCCTAGTAGGAGTAGGTTTCCCCTTTTCCTAGTCCAAGTAGGAGAGAAAGGAAGGATAGGAAGAAGAGGAGGAAAGCCCCCTCAGTCCAATTCGGTTTGGGCTAGGGGGGGGGGGCGCCCCAGCTTGGCCTGCCTCCTCTCTTCCACTACTAGGTCCATGAGGGCCCAATACTTCCTGAGGGAGTCCTGGATTAGGGGGTCCTCGGACAGCCAGACTATATCCTTTGGCCGGACTGTTGGATTATGAAGATACAAGATTGAAGACTTCGTCCCGTGTCCAGGTGGGACTCTCCTTTGCGTGGAAGGCAAGCTTGGCAATTCGGATATGTAGATCTCCTCCCTTGTAACCGACTCCGTGTAACCCTAGCCCCCTTCGGTGTCTATATAAACCGGAGGGTTTAGTCCGTACTACGACAACAATCATAATCATAGGCTAGCTTCTAGGGTTTAGCCTCTATGATCTCGTGGTAGATCAACTCTTGTAATACTCATATCATCAAGATCAATCAAGTAGGAAGTAGGGTATTACCTCCATGGAGAGGGCCTGAACCTGGGTAAACATTGTGTCCCCCGCCTCCTATTACCATCCGCCTTAGACGCACAGTTCGGGATCCCCTACCTGAGATCCGCCGGTTTTGACATCGACATTGGTGCTTTCATTGAGAGTTCCATTGTGTCGTCATCATAAGGCTTGATGGCTCCTTCGACCATCGGCAACGATGTGATCCAGGGTGAAGTTTTTCTCCTCGGATAGATCTTCGTATTCGGCGGCTTCGCACTGCGGGCCAACTCGCTTGGCCATCTGGAGTAGATCGAGAGCTACGCCCCTGGCCGTCAGGTTAGGTTTGGAAACTTAAACTATACTGCAGACATCTGCGAAGACTTGATCTTCGACGGATTCGAGCCCATGTCAGGTGTGCCGCACAGTCACGACGAGCATGACTTAGCTCTGCCGCCGGACGGTGTTCGGGAGATCACACCTGTGGCTACTCCGGCCCTCAATCCAGAGCAGATCGTGCCGTCCGAGGACGGGTGGATGGACCCCGCCACGAAGGCCGCACACTCAGCGGCGATAGAGCCGAATACTGACTTCACCTCCTATGAGACTTGTGTTACCAGACCCTTGGATTCATCCCCGGCCACAGGCTCTGAACTGCCCGCGTCCGTGCCTATCGAATCTGATTGGGCACCGATCATGGAGTTTACCTCCGCGGATATCTTTCAACACTCGCCCTGGGGCAACGTGCTAAATTCATTGAGGTCTCTGTCAGGAGACCCTTGGCCGAACTATGTTCGGCTTGACTGGGAAGCGGACAACGAAGAAATTCGTTCCCCACCCACCACCCACTTAATAGCCACTGTTGACGATTTAACCGATATGCTTGATTTTGACTCTAAAGATATCAACGGTATGGACGATGATGCATGAGAGGAACAGGAACCACTGCCCACAGGGCGCTGGACAGCCACTTCATCACACGATATATACATGGTGGATACACCCAAAGAAAACAATGACGAGGAACGAAAGGATGCAGCGAAGGATAATCCCCTCGAGAAGCAACCAAAGCGACGACATAGGCGCCGCTCCAAATCCTGCCTCGGCAAAAACAGCGATAACAACGCTAGAAAGAATAATACCCCAGTCGACTCTCAAGGAAACGACGACCACATGGACCCAGCAACAGAGCAGGATGAACCAGTGGACGGCAAACATAGTACGGAGCCGTTGCCCGATCACGACGACGACAAGGGTAAAGCTAATCAACCTGTCTCCGAAGAGGAGAACAGTCCGGACGACGATGCACACATCATCCCGGAAAGGCACTTGGAGCAAAAGAACCTCCATAGAAGGCTTATTGCCACCGCGAGGAGTCTAAAGAAGCAGAAGCAAAGGCTTAAAGCCACGCAAAATACACTCAACAGTAGATGGAACAAAGTGCTCGACACTGAAGAAAAGTACGGTGGCAGTTGCCACACAAAGAGCTATCCAAAGCGCAAGCTGCTGCCTGAATTCGATGACGAGGCTTTAGAGCCTACACAGCCGAAAAATAAAACAACCGATCAGCCGGATCGACTACCCCATGGCCACGATAGGGCGGCTAACGATGTCGAACATAAGTCAGTACACGATTTACGTGAGGACTTGCACCAAAAAGCTGGTCTGACCAGGTCCATCTACGGATCTAGGAAGTGCGCTCCGGCACAGAATCAAAACCGAACACTACAACTATCAGAATGCCATGACACATCCAAATACAGGGGTGCCGTGCACCCCCTATGCTTCACCGATGAGGTGCTGGATCACGAATTTCCCGAGGGATTCAAACCGTGAACATAGAGGCATACGACGGAATGATAGACCTTGGGGTCTGGATCGAGGACTTTATCCTCCATATCCACATGGCTCACAGAGATGATCTCCATGCCATCAAATACTTGCCCCTCAAGTTGAAAGGACCAGCTCGGCACTGGCTGAAGAGCCTCCCTGAAAACTCAATTGGGAGTTGGGAAGAGCTTGAGGATGCTTTTAGGGCTAATTTTCAAGGGACCTATGTCCGACCTCCGGATGCATACGATTTAAGTCACATAATTCAATAGCCCCGAGAGTCAGCCCGAAAGCTTTGGAACAGATTCCTCACTAAGAAGAATCAAATTGTCGACTGCCCGGACGTCGAAGCCTTAGCGGATTTCAAACACAGTGTCTGGGACGAATGGCTCGCCAGACACCTCGGCCAGGAAAAACCGAGGACAATGGCAGCCCTAACAAGCCTGATGACCCGCTTTTGCACGGGCGAAGATAGTTGGCTGGCCCATAGTGGCACCAGTGACCCAGGCACATCCGAAGTCAGGGATGGCAATGGAACACAACGCAATAAAAGAAAGCGTTGAAACAATGAAGACAGCCCAGATAACACGGTGGTAAATGCCGGATTCAGGGGCTCTCGACCCGGTCAACGGAAAAAGACATTCAAAGGCGACAGAGATGGACCGTCCAGCCTAAACAAGATTCTAGACAGATTATGTCAGATTCATGGCACCTCTGACAAACCTGCAAATCACATGAACAGAGAATGCTGGGTCTTCAAGTAGGCCGGCAAGCTAAACGCCGAACACAAGGGGAGGGAGACACCAAGTGAAGACGAGGATGAGCCTCGCCAGCAAAACACTGGGGGACAGAAAAATTCCCACCAGAGGTCAAAATAGTGAACATGATTCACATAACGAAGAGGAGGAGCAAACGCGCACTCCGAGACGTATGCACCGTGGAGCCCGTCACCCCCAAGTTCAACCCCTGGTTGGCCTGCCCGATCACTTTTGATCGCATGGATCACCTGATTAGTATCCGACATGGAGGATCGACTGCCTTGGTACTAGACCCAATAATTGACGGATACCATCTCACCCGAGTCCTTATGGATGGCAGCAGTAGTCTTAATCTAATATATCAGGACACAGTCTACAAAATGGGAATAGACCCGACAAGAACCAACCAAAGCAATACTGCCTTTAAAGGAGTAATACCAGGCCCATAGGCCCGCTGCACGGGCTCTCTAGTACTAGAGGTTGTATTCGGTTCTCCCGACAACTTCTGAAGTGAAAAGTTAACCTTTGATATCGTTCCATTCCGAAGTGGCTATCAAGCACTACTCGGAAGAACGACCTTCGCTCGTTTTAATGCAATACCGCATTACGCTTATCTTAAGCTTAAGATGACCGGTCCACGTGGCATAATCATAGTTAGCGGAAACACAAAGCGTTCCTTACATGCGGAAGAATGTGTGGCGGCTTTAGCAGCCGAACACTGAGCGGCCTCTTCAACCAGAATAAATGATTGGTCGTCAAGACCACGGACACGGCTAGACAAGTCCGGCGCATCACTAGCTGTAACAGCTCAGATAAACCTAAGACTGGGGTCGATGGATATACCCCCATAGGTGGTGCTAGGGGCTTCCCACATGTAAAAAGGACTACAGTTCAGCTTGACCTTATTTAGATTGAATTTTAATGGTTTATTAAGAATAACCAATTTTTTGCACGAAAACTTTCACCTGGGTTTTTCTCTCTTATAGATGATTATCGTACTACACCCCTCCAGGATACGGCACAAAGGAGACATAAGCGCAGACGTGCAGCAGGGCCCCGTTCAAAGGTTTCTTTTTAGATTAAGACCCAGTGTAAACCTTTTTTACTGTCTCTTGTTGCTTCACACCCTCCGGATACTCAACATAACCAAGAGGGATGCTGGCGTTATTGGCATTTCGTCACGTCAGACTAATGCACGTACCTGGAAATTCAGGGCCCACTATCGAGGGCGTTACTCAGCCCAGTATACGTTGTAAAGACCGAATACCTTAGGGAGTGTTCGGCGTCGCAAGTTTCGCCTTATATGCATCAGCTCCGAATCATGTCTTTGGTCAATAGTTGGGTTTGCCCGGCTCCCATGTTTTGCTACCTTATGTTCCGCTCTATCGGCTAAGGTGGCACCGGGAGAACTACTGTGATTCTTCCCTGGTTCATCTGGATGAGCACCTCAGTAGAGAAAGGCGAAAACTGACTGTCATGATAAAGCGCGAGACTGGTCAACCACTCTAGGACTCAGCGGAATCTTCGCGATTCCTCCGCATTAACGAAGGACCGGTTTCCTAGTCATGTATGTACGCACACTGTATTCGGATAAGCGCGGAAGTACCAGGGGCTATATAGTAGCCCCACTGTCAAACTCCTATGGCTAAGTGAAAGTGTTAAAGCAATATAGTCTGATTGCCTTGTTCGCCACGCTATCACCTCCTTAATGGACCATGACATTGGATCAAGTGTGAATACGTGCTTTTCCGACCACCCCTGCATTATATGTGTGGGGGCTGAAGCCAACGACTGCAAACTTTCAGGTTATATACATACATAAATGGCCGAACAGGAGGCATCATAATACTTTCAAGCAAAAGTATAAACACAACCTTTATAATCCAAATAGCATTGTTTTTACAATTGGGATACATGTCACTAGAACATGATACTCTTCGAGCACTAAGCCTCTATTAAACAAGCGCCTTCTAGGACTTCTTCAAAATAGTGCTCGGCCGAGACCTGGCCTACGGCCGAACCCCGGGTTGCAATAGCGGTGGCATCCATCTCTGCCAGTATGTCTTTAACACGGGCAAGAGCCATCCGCGCACCCTCTATGCACGCCGACCTCTTTACAGCATCGATATGCGGCACAACACCAAGGAATCGTTGCACTAAACTAAAATAACTATTCAGCCTTGGTCCTTCCGGCCAAAGATGATCCACGACAGACCTCATGGCAAGCCCGGACAACCTATGGAGCTCATCCCACTCGGCCATTTGCTCATTTAACAGTAGCGGACGCGTTGGAGCACTGAACTGCGACCAGAACAACTTTTCCACTTCGTGATCTTTTTGATCTTTGAAAAACGCAATCGCATCAGCAGCACTCATTGCCAAGTCCGAATACGCGTCTGCGGCACTCCATAATTGATCCAAAGGGGCATATTTTAGATCTCCGAACTTCGTCCATAACAAAAAGGGCTTCCCAGCCATGATATCTCCGGCTTGACGGAGCTCCTCCTTCGCCGCTCTGATTTCAGAACGGGTTTCCTTGGCTGCTTCCACGGCTTTCTTCAGGTCAGCCGCTCTCGCTTGGCTTTCCTTTTCAAGAAGCTCATATCGGCCGGCGACATCTTTAAGCTCAACAGCCATCTTGGCTATTTTATCTTCGCTCTTGCGATGAGCAACATGTTCGGCTCTTAAGTCTTCGGCCGCCTTTAGGGCGGCCGCATCACTCCTCCTAGCTTGTTCCTTGGCTCGGGCAAGTTCCGCCCACAGGGTCTCCACGGCGGCAACTCCATCTGCAGTCACAACATATTATAGATACTAGCATCATGCTCCTCTTAATATTTGTTGACCACCCGAAAATACATACCATGTGCCTCGTCAAGCCGCTTGTTCACAAGCGCAATGTCGGCATCTGCCGCATCAAGTTGCTGGCTCATTCTGTCCAACTCAGTAGTCCGGTCAGCCACCGGACTGTCAGCCGCCTGCACATGAAAGCAGCACGATCATTACCTGGGTCTACGATCCTCTGTTTGCCGCCTCTAGACAGCAACCAGAGTCTCAGGGGTACTATCTGTATAGAGCACACCTAGCATGTGCGGTACCATCAAAAAATTTATATATTACTTTGCGTACCTCAAAGCCTCTTAGCAGGCTCATAAAAGCTTCATGCAACCCACTTGTGGCGGATGAGATCCTCTCAACCACCGTACCCAGTAAAGTACGATGCTCCTCTGAGATAGCCGCTTGCTCCAAAAGACCTGTCAGTACGTCCGGTTGTGCACCGGACAATCCCGGACTCTTTCTGTTGCTCCCCTTAGGAGCCGAATACTCCGAACTCTGGGTGGCCGAAGGGTTACCTTCTGGCCTTGGCGGATCAGGAGAAATCCTCCATGATGACACCTTAGGGTCGTCCGCCCCAGGAGGCGGGGAGACAGGGGGAGGCGTTTCGCTCTCCATCATTTGTGGAAGAAGATCCCCCGAAGACGAACTCTGTCGAGAAGGGCTACGATCCGACCTGCAAGACATATGTCTCGGCTATTGTCCTCGGAGACGAAGCATGGTATATTTACCAAAAGTACTCTTGTTCACTTACAGCTCGGTGGAGGGCTGATCGCCTTGCGGGCACTGTGCAGTAAGGATGCCCTCCGGGGCAGGGCCCCTGGTGAAGGTTTCTTCCCTCGTTTGGAAACCCTTGTTTCCAAGTCTTTAGAGGCGGTCCTTTTCCTTCCTTGGGGAGAGGGAATTTCATATTCTTCTCCCCGTTTATCCTCCTTCGCGGAGACACCAATTCCCCCGGTTTGGATGAGTAATGCATGAGGCCCACTTTTGGCTTCTTTATTCCTCCCTTTATCTTCCCCTGATGGCACTTGATAAGGTGCGTGCTCAAGCATCCTGGCTAGTACAGGATCCGGTGAGCCTTCGGGAAGGGGGGCCGAACACCTGATCATCTTCGCCTTTCTTATCTAGTCCTGGCCAAGAGCAATTTTTTCAGAATGATGTTATGACAAATGAAAAGACAACATGTTCGGCTGCCGAATTACTTACGTGGGTATCTGGACGATTGCAGTTTAGACCAGCATCCTCGATGGTGTCCGGACACTTTATTCGTGATCCGAAGAACAATCCATACATCTCTTCGAGCGTCACGCCGAAGAATTGCTGAATAGTTCGCGGTCCTGCCGGGTTGAACTCCCGCATACGAAGAGGTCGACGTTGGCATGGCAGGACCCGACGAACTAGCATGACTTGCATTACCTTGACAAGGCTGACATCTCTCTTGAGGAGATCTCGGATGCGACTCTGCAATGTCGACATGTCATTAACCGGCCCCTAGTCTAGCCCCTTGTTAACCCATGACGCCAATTGCGGCGGGGGGCCCAAACGGAAGGTGGGGGCGGCTATCCACTTAGTACTTCGGGGAGCTGTGATGTAAAACCACTCCCGCTGCCATAAATTGGACATCTCCGGGAAGGAACCCTTTGGCCATGGAGCATCGGCGCCTTTCTTATTATGGCACCTCTGCATTCTGCATGTCGCCCATCAATCATCTTCGGCTTCACATTGAAGGTCTTGAGCCATAATCCGAAGTGTGGGGTGATGCGGAGGAAGGCCTCACACTCAATGATAAACGACGAGATGTGAAGGATGGAATCTGGAGCTAGATCGTGGAAATCGAGCCCGTAATAGAACATGAGCCCTCTAACAAAGGGATCAAGACTAAAGCCTAGCCCTCAGAGGAAGTGGGAAACAAATACGACACTCTCGTTGGGTTCGGGAGTGGGGATGACCTGCCCTTGAGCAGGCAGCCCGTGCGAGATTTCTGCGGTCAGATACCTGGCTTCTCTTAGCTTCTTGATGTCCTCCTCTGTGACAGAGGAAGCCATCCACCGGCCTTGAGGGTTGGATCCGGACATGGTTGAAGGTCCGAAGCGCTTAGCCTGAGCCTTGGGTGTTGGAACTCGGGGTGGGGGGGGGAAGGATTGAGCGCGAGAAGAAAAGGACATGCCTTGGCCCCTCTATAAAGAGGGCGAATATCAAGTGTCCTCCGTGTGGCCGTTTGGAACTTGCCTAAAATCGAGGAGTCATACTAACAAGCACGATTGGGTTACCCACACCCATATTGATGAGAATCCCATGATAAGGGGAACACGATCTCTGCTTCGACAAGATGTGCCAATAAAACCGCCTCGCAACACGTGTAGTGGCAGGCAGGGAAAAACGGTTCGTAATGACCGAGCCACAGCAGGACGTCACGTTTTGAAGAGTTGTCAGCAGATTAGATTTGTGGAATAATATACTCTCTACGGTGGTATGTGGTGTTGGAAATATGCCCTAGAGGCAATAATAAAATGGTTATTATTATATTTCCTTGTTCATGATAATTGTCTATTGTTCATGCTATAATTGTGTTAACCGGAAATCGTAATACATGTGTGAATACATAGACCACAACATGTCCCTAGTGAGCCTCTAGTTGACTAGCTCGTTGATCAATAGATGGTTACGGTTTCCTGACCATGGACATTGGATGTCGTTGATAACGGGATCACATCATTGGGAGAATGATGTGATGGACAAGACCCAATCCTAAGCATAGCACAAGATCATGTAGTTCGTCTGCTAAATCTTTTCTAATTGTCAAGTATCATTTCCTTAGACCATGAGATTGTGCAACTCCCGGACAACGTAGGAATGATTTGGGTGTGCCAAATGTCACAACATAACTGGGTGGCTATAAAGGCACACTACGGGTATCTCCGAAAGTGTCTGTTTGAGTTGGCATGAATCGAGACTGGGATTTGTCACTCTGTGTGACGAAGAGGTATCTCTAGGCCCACTCGGTAAGACATCATCAAAATGAGCTCAATGTGTTCAAGGAGTTGATCACGGGATGATGTGTTACGAAATGAGTAAAGAGACTTGCCGGTAATGAGATTGAACAAGGTATAGGGATACCGACGATCGAATCTCGAGCAAGTATCATACCGGCAGACAAAGGGAATTGTATACGGGATTGATCGAATCCCCGACATCATGGTTCATCCAATGAGATCATCATGGAACATGTGGGAGCCAACATGGGTATCCATATCCCGCTGTTGGTTATTGGCCAGAGAGATGTCTCGGTCATGTCTGCATGATTCCCAAACCCGTAGGGTCTACACACTTAAGGTTCGGTGACACTAGAGTTTTTATGGGAAATAGTATGCAGTTACCGAATGTTGTTAGGAGTCCCGGATGAGATCCCGGACGTCACGAGGAGTTCCAGAATGGTTCGGAGGTGAAGATTTATATATGGGAAGTCATCATACGGTCACCGGAAGTGTTCGGGGGTTTATCGGTATTATACCGGGACCACCGAAGGGGTTCCGGGGGTCCATCGGGAGGGTCCACCAGCCCCGGAGGGCCCTATGGGCTGTATTTGGAAGGGAACCAGCCCCTAAGTCGGCTGGGCGCCACCCCCCTAGGGCCCATGCGCCTAGGGTTGGGGGGAACCCTAAAGGGGGCGCCCCCCTTGGCTTGGGGGCAAGCCCCCTCCCCTTGGCCGCCGCCCCCCTCTAGATCTCATCTAGAGGGACCATCCCCACTTCCCCCTTCACTCTATAAATAGAGGGGTGGATGGAGGGAAGCAACACCACTTCCAAGGTGCAGCCCTCCCTCCCCCAACACCTCCTCCTCCTTTGTTGAGCTTGGCGAAGCCCTGCCGGAGAACTGCGAGCTCCACCACCTCGCCGTCGTGCTGCCGGAGTTCTTCCCCAACTTCTCCTTACCCCTTGTTGAATCAAGAAGGAGGAGATGTCCCCGAGCTGTACATGTGTTGAACGCGGAGGCGCC
The DNA here is from genome assembly GCF_018294505.1 of Triticum aestivum. NCBI lineage: Eukaryota > Viridiplantae > Streptophyta > Magnoliopsida > Poales > Poaceae > Triticum > Triticum aestivum. The sequence goes on along the minus strand of NC_057806.1, from coordinate 612,164,512 downwards.
GTTGTTCGGCGCTTAGATCGGAATCAACCATGATCTAAATCGCTACGAGTATGACTCCTTCATCCGCATTCTTGTAACGCTTCCGTTTCGCGATCTTCAAGGGTATGAAGATACACTCCCCTCTCTCTAATTGCTAGTCTCTCCACAGATTGATCTTGGTGATGCGTAGAATTTTTTTAATTTCTGCAACGATCCCCAACAGTGGTATCAGAGCCAGGTTTATGCGTAGTTTCTATGCACGAGTAGAACACAAGTTGTTGTGGGCGTTGATTTTGTCAATTTACTTGCCGTTACTAGTCTTATCTTGATTCGACGGCATCATGGGATGAAGCGGCCCGGACCGACCTTACACGTACGCTTATGTGAGACAGGTTCCATCGACTGACATGTACTAGTTGCATAAGGTGGCTAGTGGGTGTCTGTCTCTCCCACTTTAGTCGGATCGGATTCGATGAAAAGGGTCCTTATGAAGGGTAAATAGAAATTGGCATATCACGTTGTGGTTTTGCGTAGGTAAGAAACGTTCTTGCTAGAAACCCATAGCAGCCACGTAAAAACATGCAACAACAATTAGAGGACGTCTAACTTCTTTTTCCAGGGTATGCTATGTGATGTGATATGGCCAAAAGAATGTGATGAATGATATATGTGATGTATGAGATTGATCATGTTCTTGTAATAGGAATCACGACTTGCATGTCAATGAGTATGACAACCGGTAGGAGCCATAGGAGTTGTCTAAATTATTTATGACTTGCATGTCACTGAAAATGCCTTGTAATTACTTTACTTTATTGCTAACCGTTAGCCATAGTAGTAGCAGTAATAGTTGGCGAGACAACTTCATGAAGACATGATGATGGAGATCATGATGATGGAGATCATGGTGTCATGCCGGTGACGATGATGATCATGGCGCCCCGAAGATGGAGATCAAAAGGAGCAAAATGATATTGGCCATATCATGTCACTATTTGATTGCATGTGATGTTTATCATGTTTTACATCTTATTTGCTTACAACGACGGTAGCATAAATAAGATGATCCCGCGCAATAATGTCAAGAAAGTTGAAGCGACCCGACCTCAGATGGTCAAGTCTCTGTGCTTCAGTGTCATCCCTGGATCGGTAATGGTGACACACACAGTACTCGAAGGATTTATAACAGAGTAGCAATCACACACTTATTACATCGAATGTCTCAAAAGAGAACTTATTACAAGAATATGACTTAAGGCCATCTAATACGATAACAGCGGAAGGCTTGGAAGATAAGGTGAGTCCATCAACTCCAACGGCATAGCTGAGCTGCACGGCAATGACCTAATGAACCTTACTCCTCGTCTGAAAAGTCTGCAACATAATACGTTGCAGCCCGAAAACGGGTCATCACATGGAATATGCTGGCAATATAACATAGTAGAGCAGAAACAAAATAATGCTATCACTACATGCATATATGGCTGGTGGAAAGTTGTATGGTTATAGTTTTTGCGTAAAGCCAATTTTTTCCTACAACAAAGGAATAGATTTTTATTTAACTATCATGGTGGTTGAAACATTATTGAGAAGGTATCCCCAACTCAATCCCAATTAAAGTGATTAACAACCCAACAATATTAATTAAACATGGTGAGATACATGTGATAACCCAAGTACTAGATACTCAAGAATTTTCCATAACCGGGGACACGGCTAACCATGATTAGATTGTACACTCTGCAGAGGTTTGCGCACTTTTCCCCACAAGACTCGATCGCCTCCGTTGGATTTCTTGCACTACATGGTGTTTGAGAAACGGATGACCGAGACACAGTCTTTCAGAAACGTTAACTCTCTACTCCGGGTAGACCATACCAAACCTACAAAACCCACTACCTGCTGATCTACCTCTTCAAGAGCTTCACGTAACTTACTCAACTATGATAGAGCCCATAATAGCTTGTGGCTGCACACGGAAGTTTCTAGCATGAATCATCTCAGTTCCCTTTGAGCCTGGGTGGCGGTCCATAGGAAGATCACACGGGTACCCCGGGATTTCCAAAAAAATACAGACTACACTGGGTTCCCCAGGTGCCTCAATCCACCCAGTTGTTTGATTAAGTTGCCACCTTAAGTTGAATCATTAATTAACAATCTCACATCTGACATGAATTTCACTCAAACCCAAACCACGTCTACGAGCATAGCATATCAATATAAGCAATACGTAGAAGTAACTCCCAAGGGTTTGAATATAACAGGGCAATAGGTTCTACCTCAGCAACTACTTCCCAACCCACAAGTTAATGACATCCTAATCATGCAATGTTTGAGGATTGTAACTAATGCATAAAAACTGGGTAATAATGGGATATGATCAAAGTGTTACTTGCCTTGCTGACGATCCGCGAATCCTAGAGACTCGTAGTAACACGCTTCGCACTCTGGGAATTCTATCGCAAGCAAACAATAACATACATAAGTAACAAACAACGATGTGCAAGCAAAACTCAAATAAGAGAGGTTGACCAGAAAGTTCAACTTAAGAACTCCGGTACGCAAAAAGAATCAAATCAAACGAAGCAACGAAAGTCAAACGGCAAAAGAAAGAAGCTTCATTTACTAATCTGAAACTAGGTCAAATTTTACAGTAACAAAAACTTGTTTGAGTTGATTAACCGGAAAGAGGGTTTCGGGACGAAACTCTAGGCACTTGAATTGCCTGATTCCGATAAACGAGCGAAAAGATAAACAAAAATTAAGATCGGATCAGAAATCGCGATCAGAAAAATCGCGGAATAAATCCGATAAAAGAAAACTCACGAATAGACTAACGAATGAGCGTTCATTAGTTGTAACTAACGGGCGAGGAACCGTTCGTTAAAATGAACATTCGGACGAACGTCCACTAACTAGAAGAACCTAGAGAGGAAAAACCGGCGAATCCGAAAAAAACGGATCTAGGGTTTCTAAAAAAAACCGAACGGTCTTTATAAAAAACCGGCGGCGAGGCGCGGCGGCTACCTCCGGCGAGAGGTACGGCGAGGCGAGGCAGCAGCGGGCGGCGGCTTGCGGGGCGGCGGCGCTCGGTGGCGCCGCGAGCTGCGG